>NW_015152057.1:99518-102302 GCF_000732505.1 Cyprinodon variegatus | reverse complement strand
GATATCAAAAAAGTACTCCAGAGTGTTGTTCAGCATGGGGGTGAGTAGAAAATGAAGGCTAATCATGTTTTGGGTGTACTATTCCTTTAAGTAATATATCATTCAAGGGCTCATCTAATTGGTTAAATGCCAAAATAAGATGTGCAGCCATGTCGCATTATCTTTGCCGAATGGCTGGATATAGATCTTGTGCTTCTAGAACTCACTGAGGGATGGGGGGAGTCCATTTGTAAGGTAGTGATCAAAAACTGTAACTTGCCCTATAAAGGGTTAAAGGTCCAGCAGGTGTCAGTATTCTGTGAGACATTATCAACGCAGCATCAGTGCAGTTTGGTAAAGATGCGTGTTCACTAGTAAGAAGTGTTAAAGCTGTTTCTGTGTTTGTCTTCGTAATGAAGGTGATCAGCTCATGCACAGAGGTGTGGCAGAGCGTGTGTCGGGAACTGGGCTGGCGGATCGATGAATCCATTCAGGACGCAGCCCACTGGAAAGGGGTCTATCTAAAGGCTAAACTGCGTATGACGCAGCTGAAGGGACAGGAGGCTTTTGAGACGTCGTCGCTGATTGGCCACAGTGCCAGAGTGTACGCCCTGTACTATAAGGATGGCCTGCTCTGCACAGGTAAGCCGTGCCTTTGATTCACCTACTCTATGGTTGCAGCAGCTTGTTTGCATGTGATGAATGTCTTCTTTGTTTCCCAGGGTCTGACGACCTTTCTGCCAAATTATGGGATGTGCGTACTGGACAGTGCATTTATGGAATTCAGACGCACACATGCGCCACGGTAAAATTTGATGAACAGAAGCTGGTGACGGGTTCTTTTGATAACACTATTGCATGCTGGGAATGGAGCTCAGGCGCTAAAATCCAGCAGTTCCGGGGCCACACTGGAGCAGGTCAGTATGCAGACTGAGCTAACGTCTGTTTGAAGTTCCTGTTTTTCTTCTTTTGATCTTATTAATGGCAAAATGATTCCCTTCCAAAAACACTCCCAGTAGAATTAACAATTATTAAGGCTGATTCTTTATATGTTTGATTAATTCAAGGCAAGGTTATTTTAACCCTTTATAGGGAACTTACTGAAAACCTTTTTTTTTTTTTTTCCTAAACAGTGTCCTGTCTGTCGATGTGGCAATAAAAATAATTGTGTTGATGCCAAAAAAGATCCCAACAGATTTTACTTTCACAAGTGGAGCAGTACGGCTATCGCCATAGTGTTCCGCTTCATTTATGCATATAAATAACTTTATTATAATTCATGCAGGGAGGATTACAGATTTTATGGACACTGTAATGTAAGTAGAACAGTAAAGGACAAACATGAAAAGGGAGAAAAGATGAAAGAAAGAGAAGATAAAAGGAAGACATTGTTAAAAAATATTAAATCCAAATTTCAAGCCAATAGTTTTATTGGAATCCAGGAAAAAACCTTATTAACCCTTTGTAACATTCAAAAAATATGGATATTTTGATGGCAAATATTAATGTCAGTGTGATATCAAGAAACTCCAACTATGCTATTAAAGTAGAAAATAAATGTTTCTACAATTCTTAATGATAATTTCCTTATACTTAATTTACTTAATTTTATAACAAATGGTATCAGTGTCAGATTTTCTTGGTTTGTGGTGAAAAACAGGTTGGGGCAGCACCGAGTCCAACCACAATGAAATCAATTGTCTGGATTAAACAAATTATTTGGATGTTTTTAATTTTTTTAAAATACCAACAGGTATTGATGGGTCAATGAGGCATCTTTAAGCCAAACTGTATTCATGCTGCCTTGATATACTGAATACTGACACCTACTGGACCTTTATAGACACTACAGGCAGCTCATTTGACAGACTAAACTGAATTGATTTGATGACCTAGCACAATGATATAGTTTATGTTATTGTAAGTTATATTATTTCATATCTATGTTTAAATTGAAAATATCTTTGATCATTTTAGATGCAGCCAATAAATAATTTAAACATATAACGTTATAATTTAGGGTCACATGTGAATGCGGATGCTTGTAGTGTTCAGATAGTTGAGTGATAACTGAGAGGAACAGGATGACACAATAAGAAAATTAAAATAAAAACGCCACGGCTGAAAGGTTCCTATTCCTTTTAGGATGCTGATAATTCTTGATAATTTTAATGATAAACCACAAAAGATGAGAATTTTTTTTTAAGCACAGTTAAGTTTGTCAATCATTTAGAAACAACACCTGTATCGGTCACATGACTTTCTTGAAGGAGACACATGTGCTGATACAGTGTTTTCCCACAATAAAAATCAGCTTAAATATTTATTTTTTTTAAATGTAAGGAGTAAAAAGTAGAGATGATTGCAAAAAAAATGTAAGGAGTAGAAGTAAAAAGTCTAAAAAGTAATTACACCAGTAAAGTATAGATAGCCAAGATTTTTTTTTAAGTAAAGTAAAGTATTTCTGCTTTGACACATTTGATTTAATGTAATGAGATTGTAAAGCAGCCAACGCATCCTTCCCTAGTGATGTACCACGGTCAATGGTTCTGTAGCGTTTAACATTCGCTGTCATTTTTATAGCATTTTTCTTTTTGCATCCAGTGTTGCTAAATATTTTCAGTTCAGTTCTATTTATTCGTAGTGCCATATCCCAAAATAATCTTCTCTAGGCAGAATACTTTTATATTTCCAGAGTTCATCTGTACATGTACACTCACAGGCCACTTTATTAGGTACACCTGTCCAACTGCTCGTTAACACTTAATTTCTAAGCAGCCAATCACATGGCGGCAACTCAGTGCA
>NW_015152057.1:89789-98608 GCF_000732505.1 Cyprinodon variegatus | reverse complement strand
CTTGAACATGACAATGAGTTCACTGTACTCAAATGGCCTCCACAGTCACCAGATCTGAATCCAATACTGTGTGATGCCATCATGTCAATATGGACCAAACTCCCTGAGGAATGCTTCCAGCACCTTGTTGAATCTATGCCACGAAGAATTGAGGCAGTTCTGAAGGCAAAAGGGGGTCCAACCCGCTACTAGCATGGGGTACCTAATAAAGTGGCCGGTGAGTGTATATCTGAATTGTCATGAGTTTCCATCTATTCAATTTCAGTTTATTTTTAATTCACAACACAGTTCACCAGATCATACAGTTAAATTGATTCAAAAGTTTTCTATCTAAGGAAAACCAGTTGGTTTTGACTCTTCAGCAATCCCTCACACTAAGCATGCTTGTAGCGACAGTGGAGAGGAAAAACTCCCATTTAACAGGAAGAAACCTCCAGCAGAACCAGGCTCAGTGTGAGCGGCCATCTGCTGAGGCCGGCTGGGAGACAGAAGCAGACATAGAAAAAAGAAGCAGAGATGCAACTCCATGCTAATAAAATGTTTATAAAAATGCATAAAAAATCATTGTCATTTCTGCAGAAACCCTGTTGCACTAAGAGCCCCATGCCTTGATACCCCTAAATATAATTAATTTCCTCAGAAAGTCAAGTGAAGAGTGACTAGCCGATATGTACTAGTCTCTATGACTAAATATGATCTGTGTGTGTGTGTGTGTGTGTGTGTGTGTGTGTGTGTGTGTGTGTGTGTGTGTGTGTGTGTGTGTGTGTGTGCGCAGTCTTCAGCGTGGACTACAATGACGAACTGGATGTCCTGGTCAGCGGTTCTGCAGATTTCTCCGTAAAGATCTGGTCGCTGTCTGCTGGTGGCTGTCTCAACACTCTCACTGGACACACTGAATGGGTCACTAAGGTGAGCTCAGCATGCCGAGGCATCATTGAATGATGTTGGTAACTTTACCCTTTACCGTTTGTTCTTCTTCTGCTGTTTTCTCCCTACAGGTGATATTGCAGAGGAGTGAGGTAGAATCGATGGTGCACAGTCCCGGGGATTATATCCTGTTAAGTGCTGATAAGTATGAAATCAAGGTAAAATGTGCTTCATATGTTTGTTTAAAAAAAAGCAGAAAGAGTCCCTCTGATCTGCTCCACAGAATGAGACCAAGCTCTGCTTTCATCCTGCAGGTTTGGCCTTTAGGCAGAGAAATCAACTGTAAGTGTTTGAAAACGCTGTCAGTATCAGAAGACCGCAGCATCAGCCTTCAGCCTCGCCTGCAGTTTGATGGACGCTACATCGTCTGCAGCTCTGACCTTGGCGTTTATCAGTGGGACTTTGCCAGTTTTGAAATTATTAGGTAAAGTGGTCATAAAAACACATTCAGTTTACAGACCGGAACAAATACTCTAAACCATCGATACATGTTGCAGAGTCATGGTGTGACACAGCAGCCATTGCTTTGCGTCAAATGAGGACTGCTTTAGTAGCAGCAGCTTCAGAACTAGGGCTGGGCAATTACTTACATTTGCAACATAATCGCAGTTTAGAAAGATGCTATTTTCAAATCAGAGGCACTTTCTTTTTAATCACTTTAATCACGACAATTTGATAAGAGTAAAACACTAAATTTCTCCTTCCAGCCCTTTGGGTGGCAGTGATAGGGTTAAATGTGGTCTCTGACTCCAGGAAATGGTGTCATGATTGATGACCAGCTGACCTTTAAACATCATGTTACCTCCGTTTATCAATCTTCTTGCTTCACACTTCTAAACATCACAGCATCCGATGTTCTGTCAGATGAGCATACCCGGTCAGACCAGCATACCCATTAGTCAATACCCGTTAATCACTTTAGTTTTGTATGAAAAATAAACTTAAAGCTGCCTCAACAAGCGTGTATCCCTTTAGTCATGTACAAAAAAACTATTTAATTACTTTTTATGTGTTTTTTGAAGCGTATGGCGATCTAACCTTAAATTGTTTGTTTATTTTGTACATGACCAAAAGGATACATGTTGGGCACGTTACTTTGAAAAAGAAATTAGTTATAGTTACTACTTACTTCTCCTAAAAAGTACTGAGTTACTAAATTACTGCACAATAAAAGTAACTAGTTACTAGTAAAAGTAACTATTGCATTACTTTTGAGTTTCTCGCCCCGTAACCCTTACCACCCAGCCCCACCTTCTCGCCGTGTGTTTCCAAAGCCAGCTGAATAGAGCGGACGACAAAGACAAGAACCTGCAGAGTTTAGCATTTATTGCAACTCAACGTAAATGACATCAGGGGGGAACGCTATCTGACGGGCCTAGAAACCCCATCTGATAGCGTTCCCCTGCTTAACATGGGGGGGACACTATCCGATGCGGTGTAAATATCATCAGGCTGCATTACCTCTACTCATGGGTGTAAAGTTTTTTAACATGGCGTTCAGATCTGGTGAGTGTATGAGATTAATAACTGGGGATGTCTAATTCTGAAATCCTGTGTGTTTGGGTTGTTATAGATACAAGGCAGAAAGGCGCGCACGAGTCCTACCATGAAAAAATGGTTAATTGTGCGACCTGAGTAACGTCCAATAACGGGGTGTCGGCAATGGTAACTGCGTTATAGTTACAGTCAAAGTAATTAGTTAGATTACTCGTTACTAAAAAAAGGTAACAGCGTTGAAGGTAACGCCGTTACTTTCAACGTCGTTACTCCCATCACTGCACACAAGGTAGTCTATTTTTTGTACAAAACTAAATTAAACGCAAATCTGACGTCTTAGTCATGCATATTCACTAAGTGTATGCTGGTCTGACAGAACACCGCCGCAATTAAGGAAGACGGTTGCAGCTGGTGCCTTGATTGATGCATTATAGTAGAGATGGTAAATGGAAGTAAGAAGTTTTACAGTGAAGTCCTGCAATACTGAACTCTGGACAAGAAGGCTTTCAAGGTCATGAAAAAACTGAAACCTTGGAGTAAAACATCAACAGGGTTGTTCTTAGTACAAAGGACTATCGCAAAGAAATCACAACATTGGTTGAAAATAATCGCAATTTAGATTTTTGGCAAAATCGTTCAGCCCAATTAAAAATTAAACAAAATGAGCTCTTTTTAAAGGTCAATAAGCTTTTATTTTACTAGAATGATGCGGTGGTTCTCAGTCCTCCAGGTACTGCTGCACTGCGGGTTTCAGATTTCTCCTCACTGCCACAAACCTGACTTATATGAGATAATGAGAAACGGGCTTCTGCAGCACGTGATGTGCAAAATGTTTTTTTTTGTTTTGTTTTTTTCTACATAATTACTGCTGTAAGTGGGTGGTTCTGTCAGCTAAAGGAATGTTTTATAATCTCTTTTCTTAGCGATTAAGCGATTATTGATTTAGTTGACAGTTAATTCAATAACTGATTAATCTAGGGCTAAATAGGGATAATATTAGGTCTAAAACAATCAGATTAATTGCGATTAATTAATTACTTTTCGCAATTGATTAATCGCTAACTGGAGTTTAGAGACTCTAAACTATGCTTTTAGCTGACAAAGCGACCCACTTAGAGCAGTACATATATCAAAATAAAAAAAAAAAAAAAAAAAATATATATATATATATATATATATATATATATATATATATAAATATTTTGCATTTTAAATAAAAAGAAAATGTTTTATTCTGTCAATATGCTCTATCCAGAACTCCTCAGAGGAAAAGTTTGAGTTTGATTTAGTAAGAAATCTTCTTTGAGGAACCTTTTACTAGTCAATTATAATTGAAAAAATAATCGACATATTAATAATCGTTCTCTCTGGCCCTAGATTAGTCACAATTAATCTGATTCATTGTTTCAGCTCTAGTTCAGAGAGAGAGTTGATTTTTTTCCATATATCTTAACATCAGCAATCTTCTTAGTTTTGATTTGAACCTTTTTTTAACAGAATCAAAGAAAGAAATAAGGTAGCAACCTTTTTGTAACATACATGCTTATCCTGCATCATCAGTCTAGTGCCGCTAATGTCTAATCTAGTCAAATATATCAACAATATCTCGATGTTTCCAACAGATCTNCCTTATAATCTGCAAAGCCATTGTAAAATTGCTTCAGCAGTCTCCATTTTTGCATGGCAGAACCAGAAGAATCTTTATATCTGTGACAAATGAACAATGACACATCGACGTATTTTTCTTCCTATACTATTGATTTTTGCTGCGAAGTAGACAGTCTAATTCTCTGTGTATTGGCGCTTTTTAAACAACCGAATGATGCATTACCAACACCACATGGTCGAAAGCTGCACGCAGTCCCACGGCCCTTGCGGCCCACAGGTGCAAAACTGAAAGATTTTTGCGGCCCAAAAGGGGACTTTTTTGGTTAAGAAACACTGAGCTAAAGGCATGTTTTAGAATCTCTTTTCTCCAGTTAGCGATTAATCGATTATTAAATTAGTTGACGGTTTGTTCAATAACTGATTAATCTAGGGCTAAATAGGTCTGAAACAGTCAGATTAATTAAATATTTAAATAATTGTCAACTACTTTTCGCAATTGATTAATCGCTAACTGGAGTTTAGAGACTCTAAACTATGCTTTTAGCTGACAGAGCGACCCACTTAGAGCAGTAATTATATCAAAATTAAAATATATATATAAACATTTTGCATTTTAAATAAAAAGAAAATGTTTTCTTCTGTCAATATGCTTTATCCAGAACTCCTCAGAGGAAAAGTTTTAGTTTGATCTGGTTTGATTTAGTAAGAAATCTTCTTTGAGGAACCTTTTACTATCCAATTATTCGAAAACATCAGCAATTTTCTTCGCTTTAATTTGAACCTTTTTTAACAAAATCAAAAAAAGAAATAAGGTAGGTACAACCTTTTTGTAACATATACATGCTTATCCTGCATCATCGATCTAGTGCTGCTAATGTCTAATCTAGTCAAATATATCAACAACATCTCGATGTTTCCAACAGATCTGTTTTTTGTGTGAATGGGAAAGATTAGGAAGAAGATGTAGTGATGCTCTGAACCTAAAGCGTTCTGTTTTCCTTTTCTCAGAGTAATAAAAATGGAGGACCCAGCCAACCTGTCCCTGCTAAGCTTTGGTGAGGTGTTTGCGCTTCTTTTCGATAACCACTTCCTGTATGTCATGGACCTGAGGACAGAGTCGATCTCGGGCCGCTGGCCTCTACCGGCTTACAGGAAATCAAAGCGAGGATCCAGCTTCCTGGCAGGCGTGACCTCCTGGTTGAACGGCCTGGATGGGGGCAATGACTCTGGACTGGTGTTTGCCACCAGCATGCCTGATCATAGCATTCACTTAGTTCTATGGAAGGAGAACGGCTAGTCAACCAGTGATGTCACACGTTGGACTGTTGGCCTGTGAGCCTCTTTAATAATCATAACTGCCAAAAACCTCCTTCATGGAACAAAGCATGTTGTCTTCTCCCCGTTTCTTCCTCATGATTCAAGTCCTCCTCTAGATCCTTACATGAATATTAACCCATGGATCCTTCATACAAGCTAAGAACTGAAAGGAATTTGTCACTTTTGTGCTAAAAATGGATCAGCGCCTGTTTGGAAGAACTTCCATGAAGCCAAAATGACGAAGATAAAAGAAACAGTAGTAACCAAAATAACATCACTATCTTTTGTAATATATGTAAATGTTTAAAAGTACATGGTTATTGCAGTTTGCTCTTTAAATAGTCGGCGTTATGCCAGCGAGGAAGATCTGTAGCTGACTTTGGATGTCAGTCGCTTGTGTTCTGTCAGATGAGCATACCTTTAGTTTATCCCTTTAGTTTTTTTTACGAAAATACTCTTTAAACTGCCTCAACGGTTGTCTTTCCATTTAGTCATGAACAAAAAAACTATATAATTACTTCTTTTTTGATGTTTTTTTAAGCGTATGGCGATCTCAAAGGGATAAACGCCTGTCGAGGTAGCTTAAAGTACATTTTTTTGTACAAAACTAAAGGGAAAAATGCAAATGTGACGTTTTGCGCATGTGTATTTACTGGTCTGAAGGGTATGCTAATCTGACAGAACACCGGGCTGACGCCATCACGATATCTTTGAACACGAGCAGGGGTGCCTTAAACTCACTTGCATCAAAGGGGAAATGATTTGCTTCCAGACTGCGTTGCGTGATGACAGGAGAGGAGTGGTTCGGTATTGCGTTTCTAAACACCGTTTATCGTTAAGGATATCCAGTTTAAATGTCAGCTTGATAAATGTGATGTGCCTTTTGGTTCTTTCCAGTTAGCTCCAGCAGACTGCAGTTAGGCAACGACTTTTTGTTTCTTTTCACATATTCAGACAGACTTAGATGCCTGTTCATTTAAAGCTATATTCTGGATATTTGTTCAATCAAAAACTGTTTTTCTGAACCACGATGTTGAACTTCCTTCTTATGAAAAGCCACAGAAAAATAAGACGGAGATGAAAGAATTTGGTGGGGTCAAACTTTTTTTATTTTTTTATATTTTTATGAATCTAAAACACCAGAGTTCGTTTACGGTAATCTGACTTTATATTTACCTTGTCCTCCTCAGCAGAGAAGTTAAATCAGGTTTATTAAAACATCAATGTGACCTGTATGTATGATAAGACTAAAGGAAAAAAAAGAAAAGCCAGAACAGCTCTAGGTTTCTAAGTTTACATCTGAGTACATAGTGTTTATCATCACAAAGGTTTCTGCCACACAATGACAGCTTGAGTCACCTTAATCTACTTCATTCTTCTTAATAAAAACAAAAATGGTTATAAATGTGTCGTATGTTGTCTCTTTGTTTTTTCTGTGCCCACCATCACATTATCAGCATTACCATTAGGCAATACTAGGCAGATCCATAAAACTCTGTTTACATGTATGGTAAATACAAATATTCCTTATTTGTGCACATTGATTATGTTTTTGATAAAAATCCTTTCACTAAAAATGCCCCCCCCCTTCAGTGTCCACCATATTGGATCAGTCCATTTGCTGCACATGTTCAGAAAGGTCCAACCAGACAGCAGCAAACCATTTGAAAACAAACCATGAAAAGAGCAGTTGAGTGAAATTATAGCTTTNTTTTTTTAGCAGATGTGTTGACCGGTGTTGTTGGACCTGTCACTACAGTTACCATAGAGGAAGAAAGCTTTCCTTCTCTTCTTTATGGTCCTGAGCTCCGCCCCTTTATAGGTCACCTTTATCTCCTTTAAATTAGCCTCCGGCACTATTTGTTATTTTACTAACTTGATATTTATACATAAAATATCCTGACTTTCACACCTTAGACATTAAAATAGGAAATCCAAAGCAAATGCATAAAAGGTTTAACATTAAAAAGTTTAAAGGAGCAGTATTGAAAGTTTCTGCCGACCAGCATCAAGTTAAAGATTTTCATTAATCCCATTTTAGCTTCTCTAGATCTCGATGTAGAGAAAAGATGCAGGCGGAGTGTACTTATTTGCCATACTGTCAAAAAAAAGTAAAATAAAAGGAATTTAGCAAAAATAACTGACTTTTTTACATCCAATAAAATGATTTGAGGACCAGAATGTTCACATTTTGGACAAAGAAAACAGGTGGTGGGAGGGGCTTGAGGGAAACCATCTATGTCACGAAAGGAAACCAACCTTAAACAGGGGGGGGGACTCAGATTTCAGCTTTCAAAAACCTACAACACAGCAATTGAGTTGATTCCTTCCCACTATCATCAATCAACCCCACCTATTCATCCAGGCCAACAATTCCCTTTAATGACCCCCCTTTCAGAGACATAGACAGGTATGGAGTATTGCAGGCTAACAAAGAAGCTAAACGACCCCCATTCTAAAGGGGTGGACCCGTTCATCCGTTTCTATTTGCATGTTTTCTAAACAAAAACAAGGCTTTGTTGGGCTGCTGGATAAAACCTGGAACTAAACGCTATTTCTGACATTTGGAATTGAAAAAGCTTCCTGGATGGAAGAGAAACATCTTAAAACTTGGGGGAAAAAAGTCCAGTGGATTGTTTTTTAACTTTTTTGGAATGGAGTTAGGAAAGTTTCCTCACCAATGACTGAGTTCACATTCTTGGATGTGTTTTTCCCAAAAGCACAGATGCAGGCACACTCAGCAGGCACTGTGAAGCTGGCCAGGGACCACTGGCTATCCACATACTGACCAATAACAGGGCCCACCTTCCCGACACGAGCCAGACTGCAGGAAGAAAAATGGTTACTGTGACAGCAAGTGGGTGCAGAAGAACGACGCGAGCAAGAGGCGGCCTTACGCTGAGCGCCTGTTGAGTTTGGTGTCCTTCAGAGCGAAGATGTGGACGGTGCCTTTGTCGCTGGACGCACACAGGAAGGACGAGTCGTGGCTGAAGTTGATGCTGGAAGAAAGAAACAACATAAGGGCCAGTTTGGCACAAGCAGCTCCTTTAAAATCATTTTAGTATTGATCAAATATTTCACATGTTGGATAATCAATCAATTATAAATATGACTTTAGAACTTTTTCACTAATTGCTACAAAAGCTAAACTTCTTTTTTCAATTCCTAAGATTTATTATCAGAGGTGTCAAGTAAAAAAGTACAATTACTTTGTTAGCTTAGTTAATTAGAAATTTTGGCTGTCTATACTTTCCTGGACTCATTATTTATTTTTTTGTAACTTTTTACTTCTACTCCTTATATTTTTTTGGAATTATCTCTACTTTTTCCTCCTTAAATTTTAAGGCGGCTCCTGCGGGGAGCAGCGATGCGTCCGGAAGCACCTGGGCTACAATAAAAGATGTCCTGATTCACCGCCCGCCCCCCAAAAAAACGAATAAATAAAAAGAAAATGAAAGAAAGAAGGTTTG
>NW_015152057.1:88162-89681 GCF_000732505.1 Cyprinodon variegatus | reverse complement strand
GTTATATGACAATAAAGTAGTGAATCTCAATTTATTTACTTATTTTTATTGTATTTTTAATAGGCTCATAGGTCTTTTTTCCCCCCCAAAAAACACAAAAACATTTTCACAGCAGGCCCTGTTCTAAAGCACTTCCAGCAGCCCTGCCTACAGCTATTAACATCTACAACAGCTTGCTAAAAAAAAAACTCCCATGAGTTTAATTGAAATTCCCTTTGGGATCAATAAACTATTTCTGAATAGAAATTATTATAGCCTGGATATGATCATTTAAATATATAAATACGAATCCAGAGGTCAGAATATTTAGGACAATATATCTCTTTACATGGTGGAATATGAAAGCATTTGAATTGAGGTAAGAATTGGCAAATAGATGAGCTGACCTGGAGTTACTGCAAAGTCAAGGATTTGATGCAAAGACTGGGCTTCTTTATACAATAACCTTTAACCAGTTGGTTACATAAATAAACCAACTTTTATTGTAATACATTAATATTTAGGACTGAATAACAGATTATCTTATTGAAGGAAATCAAAATGATTCCCCCTTATACCCTATTTTAGTGATGCCTTATAAACCTGCAAAAACTACAATCAGATCTTATAATGAATGAAAGAGGATAAAGATTGATATATTCATCAACATCAATAAAATATCAATTTATTACTTAGAATTAAGGAAAAATGGGTTTATATAAAACATTTTTTATTTTAGTTTGTCTCCTGTCAGTTTTTATAGATACACTAAATTACTCATGTGATGTTCATCATCCAGAGAACGCGTATATTGGACTGTTACAAACAGAGCATGCAGCTGTTTTAAACTGAGTTTATGGGGCTGCATTGTTTGTTTTTTCCACCATCTCCAGGTCACAGTCTCTTCAGGGCAGTGGCCTTTCTCAGGCTCCGCCCCATTTGATGACTTTTACTCTCAGAAGTCGTCATCATCACAGATGTCCAGATAAACGTCGAAGGCCTCTCGGTTGCAGTTTCCATCAGGTGTGAACACATACTTGTGGAAGGTCCCGTCTACACAGATGGCTGCAAAAAATGTTCAGAGATTTCCGATTAAAGGCAACATGATACAGCAGCAGCCATTTAAAATTTCCCCACTTTCCATCATGGGTCCTTGGCTGCTCCCCTAAGATTCCTTCATAAAAAACCATCTTTGTACTAAAATATTCTTTCTGTCATGATATGCGGACATTAAGTAAAAAAATATGCACGCCCATGCAGGGGCGGAGCTAGATGGGGGGGGCCAGGGGTGGCCACGGCCACCCTTAGCCAAGTATTGGCCACCTTTGTGGCCACCCTTAGCCAATTATTGGTCACCTTTGCGGCCACCCTTAGCCAACTATTGGCGACCTTTGTGGCAACCCTTAGCCAACTATTGGCCACCTTTGTGGCCACCCTTAGCCAACTATTGGCCACCTTTGTGGCCACCCTTAGCCAACTATTGGCCACCTTTGTGGCCACCCTTAGCCAACTATTGGCCACCTTTGTGGCCACCCTTAGC
>NW_015152057.1:81232-82708 GCF_000732505.1 Cyprinodon variegatus | reverse complement strand
CCTCAACCCGCCTCAAAGCCAACGCTGATTGGACGTTCGTTTGGTGAACGGCTCCAAATTTTCTTCAAAGGAGAGTCTCCAGAAATGATCCGAGAGTTAAACCTTGAAAGCTCGCGAGATCAGGATGGTCTCACGAGGCTAAATAACAACTAGAGATTTTGAGCATGCTCCAAATCTCTCGATGTCCTAGCAGTGGGACGTGTCCCAGTGTGCTTCAGCTCATTACTTATACAAAACGTACGCATAACTTATCCAATGTATGCCAGCGTTTCGTACGACAGGCATACGCTGGCTTTACATCATAGAGGACAGAGGGAAAGAGCTTAACTTTCCTCTCTGATTGGAGTCCCTGTATGTTAGAGGCCATGACTAACTGAACAATAGGCACCAGTAGATGGTGGCTGGGTCAGTCCCTCTGCGCAGCTCAACCAGTTTGTCTCTGGTTGTGGTATCGAACAGACGGATGAGGGTTCCTTTGCGGGATGCCGAAGCTGCAACACTGCCCGGCTGGTTCAAGGCCACGCAGGCGATCTCACTCTGGTGGGCGTTGATGGTAAACGGTGCTGATGATGTGCCGGGTTTGGTGTTGGACAAGTCCTGAAAGACAGACAAAAATATTTTATAAGCCAAATACCTGATCTAGAATGACACATTCTTCCTTGATTTGCAACTTACAACCAGCTGGAGGCTTCCACATTTATGACCAGGAAATACCAGCAGCTGTTTCTCCAGACTGGGACATAGATCACAGATACCTGCAAGAAAGATCCATGTTTTCAAAGGTCGCACAGTGAAGGAAGGACAGAAATCTACCATCGAGAGAGAGGTGTCACCTTTGGGGTTATCTCTGGTGTCAAATTCAAAAAGCTTGACAGGGTTGTTTGGAAAACTGTACACAAAGATCTTGTTCTTCAACACAATGATGATCCTGCAACGACAGGTGTTCTCATTTAGCTGCTGTGATCTGTGCATCTGGACAAGGAGCATCAACAGAAAAAAGGCTGAGGGGAGAGGAGCCTCACTTGTCGTGTCTCATGCGGACGGCTAGAACAGGTTTGGTGAAGGTGAACTCAAGCACCAGCTTATCTTTGGAGTCCCGGGATTCTCGAGCATCATCCCAGATCAGAACTTAAACAAAAAAATGTGTTTGTTTTATTCACAGGAAAGAAAATAAAAAAGGAGGAAATAGATTAAATAAAAACTATTCAGGTCGGAAGACACCGACTCACCGGATATTTCTGAGAATTTAGGATTCACTCCACCTCCAACCAAGGCCAGCAGGTTGGAGCGATGCAGCATGGAGCACAGAGCTACACTGCCTACCTGCTCATGATCTGCAGACAAAACAGGTAAAAAAGGCTGATTGGCAGCAGCATTAACACAGTTGACATCATGACAAGAACAAAGGTCTTGAGTCCGGAAAACACAGAATCTGATTTTGCGTCTGATCCGACAGAAAATCGTATCAGACGAGGT
>NW_015152057.1:78168-80000 GCF_000732505.1 Cyprinodon variegatus | reverse complement strand
AACAATTCTTGATAATTTCAATGATAAACCGCAAAAGATGAGACATTTTTTTTAGCAGATGTGTTGACCGGTGTTGTTGGACCTGTCACTACAGTTACCATAGAGGAAGAAAGCTTTCCTTCTCTTCTTTATGGTCCTGAGCTCCGCCCCTTTATAGGTCACCTTTATCTCCTTTAAATTAGCCTCCGGCACTATTTGTTATTTTACTAACTTGATATTTATACATAAAATATCCTGACTTTCACACCTTAGACATTAAAATAGGAAATCCAAAGCAAATGCATAAAAGGTTTAACATTAAAAAGTTTAAAGGAGCAGTATTGAAAGTTTCTGCCGACCAGCATCAAGTTAAAGATTTTCATTAATCCCATTTTAGCTTCTCTAGATCTCGATGTAGAGAAAAGATGCAGGCGGAGTGTACTTATTTGCCATACTGTCAAAAAAAAGTTAAATAAAAGGAATTTAGGAAAAATAACTGACTTTTTTACATCCAATAAAATGAGGTAAGGACCAGAATGTTCACATTTTGGACAAAGAAAACAGGTGGTGGGAGGGGCTTGAAGGAAACCATCTATGTCACAAAGGAAACCAACCTTAAACAGGGGGGGGACTCAGATTTCAGCTTTTAAAAACCTACAACACAGCAATTGAGTTGATTCCTTCCCGCTATCATCAATCAACCCCACCTATTCATCCAGGCCAACAATTCCCTTTAATGACCCCCCTTTCAGAGACATAGACAGGTATGGGGTATTGCAGGCTAACAAAGAAGCCAAACGACCCCCACTCCAAAGGAGTGGACCCGTTCATCCGTTTCTATTTGCATGTTTTCTAAACAAAAACAAGGCTTTGTTGGGCTGCTGGATAAAACCTGGAACTAAACGCTATTTCTGACATTTGGAATTGAAAAAGCTTCCTGGATGGAAGAGAAACATCTTAAAACTTGGGGGAAAAAAGTCCAGTGGATTGTTTTTTAACTTTTTTGGAATGGAGTTAGGAAAGTTTCCTCACCAATGACTGAGTTCACATTCTTGGATGTGTTTTTCCCAAAAGCACAGATGCAGGCACACTCAGCAGGCACTGTGAAGCTGGCCAGGGACCACTGGCTATCCACATACTGACCAATAACAGGGCCCACCTTCCCGACACGAGCCAGACTGCAGGAAGAAAAATGGTTACTGTGACAGCAAGTGGGTGCAGAAGAACGACGCGAGCAAGAGGCGGCCTTACGCTGAGCGCCTGTTGAGTTTGGTGTCCTTCAGAGCGAAGATGTGGACGGTGCCTTTGTCGCTGGACGCACACAGGAAGGACGAGTCGTGGCTGAAGTTGATGCTGGAAGAAAGAAACAACATAAGGGCCAGTTTGGCACAAGCAGCTCCTTTAAAATCATTTTAGTATTGATCAAATATTTCACATGTTGGATAATCAATCAATTATAAATATGACTTTAGAACTTTTTCACTAATTGCTACAAAAGCTAAACTTCTTTTTTCAATTCCTAAGATTTATTATCAGAGGTGTCAAGTAAAAAAGTACAATTACTTTGTTAGCTTAGTTAATTAGAAATTTTGGCTGTCTATACTTTCCTGGACTCATTATTTATTTTTTTGTAACTTTTTACTTCTACTCCTTATATTTTTTTGGAATTATCTCTACTTTTTCCTCCTTAAATTTTAAGGCGGCTCCTGCGGGGAGCAGCGATGCGTCCGGAAGCACCTGGGCTACAATAAAAGATGTCCTGATTCACCGCCCGCCCCCCAAAAAAACGAATAAATAAAAAGAAAATGAAAGAAAGAAGGTTTGCAGTCGCAGCAGATTCAGCGTCATGTCTG
>NW_015152057.1:70714-72310 GCF_000732505.1 Cyprinodon variegatus | reverse complement strand
CAAAACAATCCACTGGTCTTTGTTTCTAAATTTGAAGACGTTTCTCTTCCCATCCAGGAAGCTTTTTCAATTCAATACGTCAGAAATAGCGTTGAGTTCAAGGCTTTATACAGCAGCCCTACAAAGCCTGGTTTTTGTTTATAAAACACTCAAATTGACATTTTGAGTGGAAAATCTTCCTGGATGGGAAGTGAAACGTCTTTAAACTTGGAAACAAACTTGATTTTTAACTTGAATATGACCTGAATGACTGAGAATCTTCACCAGCATCCGCTTTGGGGGAAAATACAAAATAAGATCTGTTAATCGCACGGGTACAAGTCACTTTTCAAGTCACACATCACGTATATCATAAGGGGGACTGACTCGTGCAAATTCAAAGCGTAGTTCATCAATCTCCTCAAAAATAAAATAAGTTCAGGAGGAGAAAAAGCAGAAATAGTCATTTGACTCTCAACAAAAACAAAATAAGGAGGGGCAGACAGAGCAGCTAAGCTCTATAAAAAAGAAAGCTTGGATAAACTTCCCAGATCTCTCTGAGAATCACCGCTCTGCCTCAGTCAGCATAGAAACCCCCCCCCACAGCATTTATTGCTCTTCTTCCTTTCTTTAGACGTAGATCTCATTATCTTTTAAATATAGACATATGAACATTGTAAGGGCCAGAATTGACAAGATTGAATACGTGTATTACCACTAGTTGCCTCTAGGTGGCAATAGCGATCTATGTTGTAGGTAATTTCTGAGTTGGAAGGTCTGGCACGTCAGGCACGTTCAGGAAGCAAGCCACTAGGTGTTTGATGTGACAGAGCTTCACCTTTTCTGACCGCAGTTTTAGGTCTAAAGAATTAAGAACATGAATATAAGTTAAAAGATTAGTTTATAAACATTTTTCATTTTTTGTACCGTTTTATTTTGCATTTTTTGGAGGAAATAAATCTTTTGAGTTTGAAACCGGAAACGCGAGTTGGAACGTGACTTCGTCGGACAACGTGGCTTCACAAACATTCTCTATCTGTTCTGGTTTGAAATACTGCACAATTAAATTCTAATCAGTTTATTTCTATAGCGCCAATTCACAACACACATCCTCTCATGGCACTTTACAGTTCACCAGATCATCCTGTCAAATTGATTCAAAGTTTTCTATCTAAGGAAAACCAGGTGATTGCATCGAATCATTGACTTGAAGACAATCTCTCACACTAAGCATGCTTGTAGCGACAGTGGGGAGGAAAAACTCCCTTTGAACAGGAAGAAACCTCCAGCAGGTTCAGGCCTTTTTTCTGAGGCTAAAAACATTCACCTTACCTACTCTCCTGAGCTGGAAAATGGTTTATTTTAAATTTATTTAATAGGATGCGGGTTTTGAGCTAACATGAACTTTCAAATACTATTAAGAGTTTTAATACATTATTATTTAGGCTCTAGTGGCCTTTATTTGGTCTTTTTTTTTATTAGGCAGACAGGAAATGGGATTAGAGAGAGGGGAACTGCATTATGGGCTCATTCACCTGGTTTTGTGTTTCCTGGATGGGATTCCTTTATACCTCTGCTTGTTTTTCTATGTCTGCTTCTGTCTCCTTGAACCCCAGT
>NW_015152057.1:68251-70621 GCF_000732505.1 Cyprinodon variegatus | reverse complement strand
AATCAATCTGACTGGATGATCTGGTGAACTGGAAAGTGTCTTGAGATGACATGTGTTGTAAATTGGCGCTATAGAAATAAAATAAATGTAATTGAATTAAAGCTTCTGGACATGGGTGCAGAGAGCTTAGCTCCTGTAACACAGCTGCACCTAGTTTTAATACAGTGAATAGATTGAATGATAGCAGGGAGGACAGCCTCCTAGACTCACCAAGGTGACCCTTCTCCATCAGCGGCTCTACGTTGTAGATTTTGACTCCAGTCTCCATTGCGCAGCAGAAACAGCCTGGAATGATAAACAGCAAAAGTTTGCCGTATTTATCGGTTCTGCATATTTTCTGTCAGGACCTTCAGCTTTTTACACTGAGGATCCTCAAAGCATCACAGTTGATAGTTTTAAAAACAATGAAAAGGTTTTCTAGAAGCAAAGAGTGTTTGAGTATAAAAAACTGTTTCAAGAGACAGTTGAAACAAAAACAGTGTCTTCAGTCAGAGGCTTCTACAGGTCCGCTGTAAGACCGACTGCTACAGGAGATCCTTCCTACCAACACTAAATATTGTTTTTTCAATTAATAATCAGATAGCCAAAGATTTTTTTAAAGCCGATTCTCAGGGAGAACATGCAAACTCCATGCAGAAAGACCCCGGGAATCGAACCCAGAACCTTCTTGCTGCAAAGCAGCAGTGCTACCCACTGATCCACTGAGCAGGCCTTTCCCAAACACTTTGAATAGTAATATAATTATTTCTCTGTGGATTTTGGATTTTAAGAGTCACGCCTGACATAAACACAGAGACTCAGGTTCATGCTAGATGACCAAATCTACATTGTTATAGTGTTATTGTGAATTCTAATTAATAGCGCATATATTCATTCATCACCTGAGAACTGATGTCTGTGTTACTGATCCTGGTTGCGTGCACTGAACTGAATATCACAAGTAGTGAATCTCAATCTATTTACTTATTTCTATTGTATTTTAATAGGTTTATAAGCCTTTTGTCCCAAAATAAATTCACAGTTCTCCCTGACCCAAAGTACTTCCTGTTAAAGCTGCCAAAACACAGACCTAATGTAAACACGAGCATCAGAGCCTTCCAGCTGCACTCTTCCTCTTTTCTTTTACTGTAGTTGTTCAGTGGGATTATTTTCCTCGCCAGTAAAATAAATGTTTGACAAAGGGCTCCAAAGCGAGGCTTACTTTGATCCTGGTTGAACTGCAGGCTGTTGACTCCTCTCTGCTGAGCCATAGCGGCGGTGCTAAAAAGCTCCCAACTGTAGCTTTATTTTCCACCCAATTAGAACCGAGGAGGAGAGACAGGCTTCACAGGTATGTTCAGCTTCCAGGTGACAGAAAGACAAACGGCCGCTGTCGATCCAACTGCGTCAGTAGCATCGGTTTCTGCGATGTAAACAAAAACAAAGCGCAGCTCTTCTGCCTCCTTCTGTCACTGTTGGCTTCTTGGAGCTTTGCTGCCACCTACTGGTCCGGAGGACTTGGGCTCTTTTTGAAACATAGACATAAATATTGCTGGAGCTATTTATTCATTTCTTTATCCATATGGATTCTGATAGTTTATTCTTAAAAGTATATTCTTGTATTATTTACAGAGTTTATTTGCAGGTTAATAATTGTTGACTTTCTTTTTTTGATATTTATTGATTTATTATTTTGTTCTGAGGTAAGACAGGAAGTAATGTAGGGACCTGGGAAAGGAATCCCATCTGGGTCAGAGAACCAACAGTTCAGCTAATGACAAGTTTAAAACTTCTGTAGCAGTGTCCCAAAATTGCAGAAGAATAATTGATTGTAAAATAGGAAATATTTATACTTTTCATGGTAGAAGTGATGAATTGTAGTGCTCAAAGAAAATGGAATAAATTAAAATAGTAAAAGCTGCAGAAAAGTATCTTGGAGTTAGAGATTTAAACAGGGAAATGGTTGAAAGTATGAAGGGAAAATGAGTAGGACCATCAGAGTGACAATAATTTAATGATAAATTAGAAATTATGAGGACAAATTTGATTCAGTATTTATGTTGGGTTAAATTAAACAGCTCAAAAATATTACATTTTTTTATTCATTTTTATTTAATTTTTTTCTGAGGGTTTTTTTTTTTTCGTTTCCTTATTTAACTCCTAATTGGTTGGTGGCAGTAATGTACTTTAGTTTTCTCAATGAAACACTACAAGAAAAAGGACCAGCAGGCATTTTGGGTTTGGGCTCTATGGTTTTTACCTGAGCAAGAGAGATAGTAGAAAGAACAAAGCGAAGTTTGAACTCTAATTGCTGGCTAAAAGAAAAAAAAAATCATCCAGAACAATTAAGTTTGGACATCGAACCTTTTTTAGCTCAACTTTACCTCTGCT
>NW_015152057.1:60380-65843 GCF_000732505.1 Cyprinodon variegatus | reverse complement strand
CAACATAGGCCAATCAGCTAACCAGTATTTTCGCCCCTTCCCAAAATTACTGCAACGGAAGGTTTCCAGATGTATATGCGGAGCAAATCCATCTGGCGGAGTACGGTTAGGTGGCAAGGGCATTGCTCAGGTTGACCGTGGCCGTTGATATGCGTCGGAGATAAGTTACGCATAAGTTAAGCACAACGTCAGTAAATTCTGAGCATGCTCAAAACTTCAACGTATGTCGACGTGTGCCAGCGTCCTCATAACTTAAAACGTACCCAGAACTTATCCAACGTATGCCAGTGTTTTTGCCAGATTTTCCGTACGTCAGAGGGCACTCGCTGGTCTAAACTGTCAAGGTGTGACCGGGGTTTTAGATGCTTAACCCTGGTCCTCAGGGCCAACTGTCATTCATGTTTCACAAGAGCCCAAAAAAAACAGCAAGACTGCTGATTTTTGCATCAATTATCTGTTAAAAATGTCCAATGAACAGTATAGAAATAAATACAAATTTACCGAGAAAGCCATTTTTAACTAAACCTTTAAAACAATCTTACCTTCCATAGTGCATGATCGAACTGTAGTCATATGGAACAGAAAACGTTTTCCCACTCATCTTTTTAAAGTTCTTCTCCATTCCTAAAACATTCACAACAACATTATTTAAAAACACTTTTAGACAAGTTTACCTTGAGCTTTATCATTCTGTTGAACCAGCAGTAGCTTAAACCATGTAGACCCAAAGTACAGGCAGACATCCTCTTTAATCTTCATTTCTTGTAATATGAATAATTACAGTAAAAGTTAGTTCATAAAATAATTCTTTATAAACTTGAGAAAAAGATTCTAACAAAAATAGTTTTTTGTCTGAGAAGTTTTGCTCTATTCTAAATATACTAATGTTAAAAACAATAAGGGAAGACCTCAGAAGAAATAAGATTAATTCCTTATGATAAGGATTGCAAACAAGTTGATTTGATAAAAAATTCCATAACTGAGAAAGGACTCTGGACAATGGTCCTCAATGCAGCAAAAGTCTCCATGCAGCAGTTGGTCTATAGTCACACTACAGGCGTTAACATAGTTGGACCTTCAAATAAACCAAAATCTCAAACTAAAGCAGAGAGCACACTGGGTCAAAAAACATTGAAAATACTCAAGGCTGCTGAAAGTCTTGAATATAAGGCCTGCACTTTGTTGACTTGAATATTTTGTAGGAATCAATGGAACAGCAATAGGCTGGTTTAAATTGTATCCATCCGACCAATTTCAGTTTGTTCACATCAATGATAAATCTTTCTCATGCTCAAGGGCTACCTGTGGTGTACCACATGGATCAGTGCTAGGACCAATTCTCTTTACTTTTGATTTTTGATAATTTCATGCGCTTACTGATGAGTAAAGACAACGCTAACAGATGTATCGCACGCTACGCTACAAGAATACGTTTTGAGCTGTTAAAGCTTGGACAAGCTTTTTCACTAAGGGTTTAAACAATGATAACAAATGTTCATGTCTTCCTCATATGCTCATTACATTTCCATTACCAAATTATAACCAAAAGTTATTTAATGGACTCGTGATGTCTATTCGCTGCTAGCTATTTCAAAGAGGGTAAAGAATCATTTAACTAAAGGTTATTGGTTCCTGATTAAGCAAATTATTTAATAAAACATTATTTGGCCACAATAATGTTTTATTCACCTCGTGGATTTGCATTGTGAATTGGTTTGAAACCATTTCAATTTCTCTAAATTAGCGAAAAGCTAATTTGATCATATCCCAAATTCTTCCAGATAAACTTTGGTTTTCAAACAAAATCCATCTTAAACTGTAATATGGTTTTCAACCGTGTTTCCCTTCCTCTTTGTACATAGTTTAGTTTCACTAGTTTTAGTCAAGAGTTTTTAACTGAAATATGTTTGACTTTGAGTTGAATGTTTTTTGTTATACTCTTATTTTGAACAGAAGGTGTGATGAATTTATTCCATGTATGTGCAGAATTAACTGTTTGACCATGATTAGTGCTCGAATCACACTTTCATTTGTTGTTCTTACACACAGTTAGTAGGGCATGCGTTCATAGAAAATATGACAGTCTGAATAATATCTGATTGAATAAGAGATTTTCCACCCCAGGAGGGTAGGGCAACAAACATCTTAAAGTATCACAGCATAATATGGCATCCCAGCTGGCAGGACATTGAATATAACAGTTATTTACAGCACTATCAAGTCCACAAACTGTAGTTAAAAGCCTTCAGCTGATCCCGAATGCTGCAGCCAAAAAAATTAAAGAGATCATATTTCCCCTCTTAGTTTCTCTTAATCGGCTTCCTGTTAAATACAGGATAGAATGTTAGATCCTTTTCACATATAAAGCCTTAAATGGCCAAGCTCCATCTGATATCAGAGATCTGATTGTTCCTTATGTTCCTAACAGAGCATGTTGCTCTCAGTCTGCAGGTTTACTAGTGGTTCCTAGAATTTCTAAAAATAGAATGGGAGGCAGATCTTTAGTTATCAGGCTACTATACTAACTACTACCAGTTTTAGTCCATCAGGTAGACACCCTGTCTACTTTTAAGGCTAGACTCAGGTTATCCTGAGCCATCTCTACAGTTATGGTGCTATAGACTTCGACTGCTGGAGGACATAGGGACCCCTTTTCATCATTCATCTATATTATCCGATTCTGCAATTTTTGCTCTCTGCTTTTTCTAGTAGCTTCATCTGGTCTGTTCCAGTTCGGCTGTGACGCCATGCTGGAGAGAAATAGCTGTGCTACTGCCATCAACAGATTTGTTTATAGATGATAGAGCTTGGCCTGTTTTTCAGTTTAGTCCTGTTTCTCCGACTGTGACTATGTGCTCTCTTCATCCTCTGACATGGGAGCTGCCTCGGAGCTCGTCTCCCTTACTGTGTTTTACCTGGACGGGGCCGCCTGCAGAGCTGGTTGAAAATTGCCTTTTGTATCTCTGCTTATTTCTGTATCTCTACTTCCATCTCCTTTAACCCCAGTCGGCCTCGGCAGATCCCGCTCACACTGAGCCTGGTTTCTTCCTGTCAAAACAGTTTTTCCTCTCCACTTTCACTTCAAGCATGCAAAGTGTGAGGGATTGCCTTCAAGTCAATAAGTTGATGCATCAACTTCTTTTCCTTAGGTGGAAAACTTTGAACCAATCTGACTGTATGATCTGGTTTAATTGTCTGTTAAGTGCATTGAGATGACCTGTGTTGTTAATTGGTGCAATATAAAGAAACTTAATTTAATTGACCTGCATCCCTTTATATTTGCAGCTGTAAAACTAATTTCCCCACTAAACCAATAAAGGCGTTTCCTATTTTAAATTTAATGCACTTTTTGCTTTCCCTAATTTTGTATTTACCATTTAAAAAGTTGTTTTGGTGTAGAATCTGGCTTCATCTCTTTATTCAGGTTCAATTTAAATATTTGCAACCAGGATTAAGACTTAATTTTAATTTGCCAATGCATGAAAGCCAAACCACCATCAGATCATAGACATTTACACTTTACCTGGGATTATGTTGCTCTGAACAATTTCAATATAATCGTCCCGGTCCAACCTGGTGTGTTCATGTTGGAAACCAAGACTGTGAAGAATTTCATGAGCGATGTTTCCGACATTGCACGATGGTCCGACAAACACACTCTGCTGACCTCCCATGAAGCCCACATGTGCAGCACAGCTAAGGGGCGACAGATGAGATTTTATTGGAGAACATTATGCAAATCTGAACCCAAATCTCACTTGAGTAAACTGAGAATATGTTTTGTTTGGAGTTCCACTGGTTGAAAATTCCACATACCCATTGCTAATTTGGAAGAGCACATAGTTTTTTTCAGAGGGTTCTCTCCGATGGAAAGTTATACAGGTGTGTTCAGACACCATAGCCATCGCAGCAATTACATCATCTGTTCTATGCTCTTAAAAAAAAAGAAGAAAACGTTGTTAGAAAGCGTTTCATTAGTTGTGTTTTTCTAGTTTACATGCAAGGCACTTACTTATTTCTGGGCTGATCTCATATGGTAAGGCTGTAGTTGGCCAAGAATCTCCCACAGCATTCCTGTCTGTCTGCAATGCAAACAAGATGTGTACAAAAATGTTACGGGTGTCCAGTTGACAACAAAGTTTGAAAAAGTTAAGACATTAAAACAGGATGTCTATGCCTAAACACATTTCCATCCATTGCTATACCCGCTTGTTCCTATTTTGGATCCCCGAGAGGTCAGTGCCTATCTGGGCATCACCGGGCCAGGCCGGATACACAGTGGACAGGCCATCAGTCCATCAGAGGGCAACACATATGACAAACAAGACAAAACCATTCATGTACACTAAAACCCAAATGCAATTTAGAATCTCTAAATAGCCAGTACGTATTCTTGGTTCTGTGGAGAGGAATGTTCATTGAGGTCATACTTATACCCAAAAATAGAGCCATGTAAGCATTTCAGTGGTTTATGAAAGTATATGTACTCTAAAGCCACTGGTCTCAAGGGCAGCAACTTCTAGATGCATATTTGCTTCCACACACATTAGACTGCTGCCAGCAATGCGGTTCAGTCATTTCATTTAGATGTTTAGGTAAAGAGATATTACTTACGGAGCCCCTCTGATGACATGGTCAAAAAAATTTTTTTATTGTGGCCACGAAGTAGTATTTCGTGCGCACGTTATACTACTTCGTGGCCACAATTAAAAATTTTTTTTGACCATGTCATCAGAGGGGCTCCGTAGATATTCAATCAAACTGGAGAAGCTCAACTTTAAAAAATAGCCTGCACTAGAGGAACATCACATACTGGTCTGAAAATGTATCTTATATTACAACATTAATATTTGAAAATCAGTAGGCATAATCCTCTTATTTCAGCTGAAATTAGACAGATTTTATTGTGCATTAATTTTAACCATAGATATTGCTCCTAATTTTTGACTGCTTAACTTTACAAATGGCGCCCCATAACTGCGTCACCAAAACCAAATAAACTGGTATGCAGTTTATGCACATCGGCATCATGTGGCTTCAATCACAATAATAATGCACAAAAATACTGTGTAGCACAAGAACATACATAGAGCTTTGAAATATAATTAAATTGTACAAAAGGACAATTGTATCACAAACAAATAAAACCTTATTTGTTCTCCAACTACTTTACACTGCTCCTTGTCTATGTGTTAATCTGGACCCAAGACTTGATTCTTTTTGCATACAGGTGATGGTTTCTACATGAATTAAGTCATTTTCATCTAAAATGCAATTATGGATATGTAATCAGTCTGGGTACCCGTTATATGCTGTACGTGGTGTGTTAGGTGGTGGGTGGCACCCCATTGAAGAGACATTAATGTTATGACAATTTTTGTACTTTAGGGCCAGCTTGCTTTGTACAGGAAAAAATACCCACCAAACTATGTAGATTAAAGCAGTGGATTGAAATGTAAATGG
>NW_015152057.1:55377-57307 GCF_000732505.1 Cyprinodon variegatus | reverse complement strand
TTGAATTAACAGAACAAGATGTTTGAGGTATTGTCTTGGCTTTCAAATGTCAAACCTAACACCCACATGCAAATCCATGATAATGGACAAACTAGTCCAAATCCTGGTTGCCGCACCTTGCAATGAAACACCTGTTTTTTGTAGGATCTGTTTCAATCTGTTCCAGTATACATGAAAAATTACAACTATTTGTTCAACTAAATACTAGTGAGAAAAAATGTCAAATTAAAAAAATGACCCATCTATTTGTCTTGAAATTTTCAGAACTAATTTCCACAGAAATTGAAGTGCAGATTTCATTTTGTAAAATGTTTATGAACAGTCATCTGTAGTAATAGATAGAAATGGACATTGCTGGCATTTTGCTGGTTTGAATTACCCTTTATGACAAATCAAAACAGCATTAAAGGCAAATGTGAGTGTTGCTTGCTCTTACCGACATCAACATATCTCCTTCCACCAATTCGATTCTGTCAGAGACTATTTCTGGGGGGAGAGAACAAAAACAAAATGACAGTTTTTAGGAAGGTATTGCTTAAAGTTTCTTAAAAGAAAAGAGAAAGCTTTCTCTGCAATATACCTAAAGACTGACCAAAAAGTAGCTCAAATGAAAACCAGAAACAGTGTGGCCTTACCTTCCAAAGTCTCTGGTTGAACGTTACCCTTTGGTAATGTCTTGACGTCAACTAGAGGAACTGAGGAAAAATAAATTGAGTCTTTGATTAAGTAACTTAAACTTTGTTTCCCCATAGAGTTATTTGCATTTATACTAAAACATTGAGGAAGCACAGACTCCTGTCTTCAGAATGTTCTATCAATGTAACATTACAAACTAACTTCTCACCATTTTTTACTTGTTCAACAAACAGAAGAACCACTAAGAGCTGAAGCAGCATTGCTTTTGTTCCACTTGAGCTTCTAGTGCCTCCCAATGTCATCACATGAAGTGAGATCACCTGGGAGCTCCAGACTTCTTCAAGATCCTTCTTCTTCTTGTGAGGTCTAATGGCGGTTGGCAAACTTGTGAGAAGTGCATTACCGCCACCAACTGATATGGAGTAAAGCAAGAAAACAGGAAACCATTCACCCCAGAAATAAACAAAAAACTGTTTAACTTAACCCAACATAATAAATACTTAATCACGTTTGCCCTTATCATTTTAATTTATCCAGTTAAGTTTAATTTAGCCAGTTTCTTATGGTCCTATCGGTTTTCCAATCATGCTTTCAGCCATTTCCCAGTTTAAGTCTTTCACTTCCAGATATTTTTCTGCAGCTTTCACTATTACTTAGATTATTTTGGTTTTTCTTGTCGTCTGTGCAGCACAATTGATGACTTCCACCATGAATAGAACAAAATCTTTCTTTTTAACAATTACTGAATTTTCTTCAATTTTGGCACATTTCTCCAGAGGTTTGGAATCTGCCATGTGTTGAACGGTTGGTTTGGTTTTTCTAACTGAGATGGGATTATTCCAACCTATAATTAAATTTTTTAATTTCCTCAGACCTTTTGCTCATTTCACAGCCGCGATATGCAGCAGTTTATTCTTCACCACCGTTACAGCATTTGATTTGAGCTTCTTTCCCACATTTTCCGTACTCATGTTCTCCTGCACACCTTCCACACCTCTGTTTCCCTTTACAAACTGCTGCTATGTGTCAGAATTTTTGGCATTTGTAGCATCTGAATGGTGGAGGATTGTAGATTTTAACATTATAGCTGATGTAACCAATGAATACTTTGTTGGGTAATTGATCTTCCTCAAATTTAATTAACACCGATAAACTATCAGATCTTTCTCTGTTTCTTATTTTTAACCGTTTTACTTCTTTTACTTTTGCACCGCTTATGTTTTCTAGAATCTCTTTTTCAGACACTCTTAGAGGAACTCCTCCAATGACTCCGAGTCGGAATTGGACCTGTGAC
>NW_015152057.1:47976-53367 GCF_000732505.1 Cyprinodon variegatus | reverse complement strand
GATGTATGGTATATGGAGCAGCAGCAAAATTATTGTTAATAAATTAGAGATAAATTACAATATAGGGCATTACATACAGCTACTGGAGCAACTAAAACTACCCCCATTAATGCTCTTCTATAGAGGCTGGAGAAGCTACTTTAGAAATGAGACGGGTCAAAATATCATTTTCATATTGGATCAGAATTAAAAGCAGTAGTGAAGAAACCAGGCAGCAGCATAATGAAGAACTGTTGTGAATATTCCAAATTTACAAGAAATGGCTTTGGCTGGACTGTGAATGGATGGGCAAAAATATATGAGTTGGATGAAAAGATATTTGCTAAAAATAACCCCATCAGTGCTGTATCACCATGGTTGTACAGCACTGCAGAAACAAAAGTTAATTTGAAAATACATGAAATGAAAAAAGAATGGAAACATAATGAAGTTGGGGTTAAAACTAGCATATATATTAGACAATTGTATTATAGTTTTTTAAAAATGTACAAAGATGGTTCAAAAAATACAAAGGGAAATGTGGGAATAGGGATACTCATTCCAGAGTTTAATGTATGTATACGTAAAAGATTAGCTGAACTTTTATCTATATAGACAGCATAAATGGTAGCAATTATTATTAGTTTCCAGTTGGTGGAGGAGGTTAGACTGGACAGGGTGGTGATTTGCACAAATTCTAAAGGTGCAATAGAAAACATTCATTCAGGAGGAAATAATAGGAAAGACCTCGTACTAGAAATTCATCAGTTTGTTTAGATTATTTAGGTATGGAATAGATTTCAGTTCTGTTGGGTTCCAGAACACGAAGGGGCAAGATAGCAGATAAGTTAGCTAAAAAAGCTTTAGGAAAGCAGAATATAGATCAGATCCCGTTTGGGAAAGGGGAAGGTAAATCAATCATTAAAAAGAAAGAAAAAGAATTTTGGCAAACGATTTGGGATGAAGATAAAAAAGGGAGAAGATTATATAGGGTTCAAAAATCTGCAGTTGTTAAAAATTATGGAGAAAGAAACAGAAGGGAAGATATAATAACTGGTCATACCTACTTGAATGAGTTTTTGTTTGTACTAGGGAAAAGAAATAATGATTTATGTGAGGGATGTCAAAGAAAAGAAAGTGTGGATCAAGTTTTGATGGATTGCATTAAATATGCACCTGAAAGGGAGAGGATGAGGAAAGTAATAAGGGAAAAAGGGAGAGATTGGAGTATTAAAGGAATTTTAGGGACAGATGGAGATAGGGAAGAAAATGTGGTTATTCATAAAGCATTGTTTTTATTTTTACATAACACAAAACTAAAAAATTAGAATATAATAGGTGGAACTATAGAGCTACACACTCCTGTACAGTAGGTGGCGGTATGCACCTATAAGCTGTTTGCAATCCGCTATTCAACATAGAAGAAGAAGAACAAAGTAGGCGAAGAAGAAAAGACACTCGTCACATGGGAGTTAAAAAGTCTTAAGGTATTATTGTTTGACTTATTTGTAATGTTCAGAAATACTTAAAGCCTTATTTCGACCGTAAGTGAAATTTATCTTGTTTTTAATATAAAAGGCTTTTTTTGTGACGGCTTTTCTAACAGCTGCTCGGCTGTCATGCTAACAACAGCTGGTGCTAACACAGGAGACTGGGTTTCCTTCTTTACGGTTATTATATTAAGGTTTATAAGTTAATGTTTTTCTCTCCCTCACCTTATATGATTAACAAGGAAATGACGCAATGATAGCAAATGTTGCACGAGTTTCGATTCAAACGAGAATAAACCTTTCTTAAGAAATTGAACAAAACTAGGGTGACCAGATTTGGGTTTCTAAAAAAGACACTTTTTTGACTCGGTGATATTTCTATTTCTAGATGTTAGAGAGATGCCTTTTAGTGCATTACAAATATAGGGCCCTAAAACATCAATTGATGAGAAAAATCAGCCGATTCTCGATGCCAACATTGATTTATCATGCATCCCTAGAAGAATTTCAATTCCGTCCAGAATAAATGGATATGCTGCATTTTAAATATAGTTTAGCATATTTTCTTCTTGTAAACTTTCTGGTAACTTTCTCCAGTGTGAGATCAATAAAGTTCAATTATAATTAATTGAACTGATGCATCAGGAAGTCATTGCTTAATCACTTAATTTTAATATTTCTCTGCAGGTTGAGCTGTTCCTCTGAAGCCATGACAAGGTGGGCGAGAGCCAATAATGTGCACAGACACAAACCGGCCGAGGCAACCCCCTGGAACCAGCTGAGAGCAGCTGGAAGGAGAGGAGCAGGACAGGATGGAGGTCACTCTGTGGATGCTTCTCGACGAGGTCAGACAGACCCGCTGAGAAAGACCTTCAATACCGCCGGGAAGACGTCCAACCGCAGAAAGAAAGAGTACCTCAACGAGGATGTAAACGGATTCCTGGAGTACCTAAACCAGAGCGGACACGGCCTGCCTGTTGGGAAGGAAGGAGGGAAAGAGACGGAGCAGGAGTTGAGGGAGAAGGTGGAGGTGGCCTTGAAGAAGGACCAGAGGAGGGAGGACAGAAGGGTTAAGAGGCAGAAGGACAAGAAGAATAAGATGGTACAAATTTTTTTCTACTGATGTTTTCCTGCAAACACGGAAAAACACCATGAAAGCCCATTAGAAACTCTGGATGAAGCTGCAGACTTTATAGATCCACATTTTGACTAGAACTCGGACTGAATAAGTTGAAACATATTTGTTCCACAAAGGTGTTAGTGAGCAGTGTGCTAGTCAGAAATGTGATTTTGGTACAATGCCAAAAGTGCAAAAATGCATTTTTCCCCTCGTATACCCCATTTACACTACCCTTGAAAAACCGTGCCGAGTCCGGTCCGAGCTCAGTAACTGAGATAACTTATCGTGTGTAAATGGAAACTGAACTGAACCGAGCTAGACACAACCGGACCGAGCTAACTGCAGACCAGTTCCAGAGGTGGGCTCGGCTCGGTTCTCCGTTAACAAGAGCGCATGAGCAGAACGCGTCATCTCCGTCTGGTTGCACGTCCCGATTCACGCTCCATTCCAGTAGTTGGCGGTAATGCCCCTCCGGAAACAGAGGAAGAAGAACAACTTCTTCTTCAACTATAAACAACAATCGAAATCTTCTCCACACATCATTTTAAATAACACCGAAGTACAGCAATAACAATCAAGCATACCTTTCTGAATGTGACCAGCGCCGCCATTTTGATTTGCTAGATTCCCTCCTTCTTCGTCTTCTTCTTCTTGTGTTTTATGGCGGTTGGCAAACAACCTTTGGTGCATTACGACCACCTACTGCTTGATTTCCTCCTTCAATACAGGCAGTAATACCGCAGATTGTCACTAGGAGGCGAGGAACCGAGATAGCGTGATGTGTAAACGGTCGTCAGAACCGAGCTCAGCCTGGTTAACTGATCTGAGCTCAGACCGGTCTCGGCATGGATCGGTTTTTCAAGAGTAGTGGAAATGAGGTAATAAAAGGGAATCTGATGAGACAAATATGCTAATTTCCATTATTGGAGACCTTCTGCATAAGAAAAAGCCTTTGCTCCTAAGATTTGGCCGTTGTTTCATTGAAATTTACCAATAATAGAAAATCAGAATAACTCAGTAAGCTTTTGTAAGGCGTGCCGGTTCCATCACATGATCTTTCCCTCTTGGAAAGATCTGAGCCTCTAGTTTTCAATGATGGCGGCCATTTGGGGGGTGGGGCTAAAAATGAATACCTGCTGTTGCATTACACACATGTCAGGTGGAATTTTCAATCTCATTTTATTTGTTTATGCAATAAAACAAAAAGTACTTTTGAAAAAATAATTTTGAAACATGTTTTAGAAATGTTAAAGCCCAATTTAAAGGCATGTGGATGAAACACCATGTGACTGAGTTTTGGCCATTTCTATAAATAGATAAACATGAGCAGTTGCCCGCCGGGCTTAAGGGGTCGACTAATAATGAAAAACCTGAACGTATTTGGTTCGGTTTTATTTAGGGCTCCATGATTGGCTAGTTTGGGGGAAAAAAAAGGAATATTAATAATGTAACAGAGAACCGAGGCTCTTTTCTGCAATTTTCTTAGTTTAAAAGATTCAGCAAAGGATTATTTGTTATGGTTGGTGAGATGAGACTGATCTAAGATGTGTTTTTAGCTTCTCCTGGCTCACTAAAACTACAGAAAGCATCCAAGGAACCGTAATAAAGCCTGAAGCTCATTGGCTGACCGAGGTAAAGGTCTCTTCCTCTCTTTCCTCAGGTGTGCTTTAACTGCAGGAAGCCCGGTCACGGTTTGGCCGATTGTCCTGAAGCCGACAGAGACGAAGAGATGGGCAGAGGGATCTGCTTCCGCTGCGGTTCCACTGAACACGAGATCCAGAGGTGTAGAGCTAAAGTGGACCCAGCTCTGGGTGAGACCCTCAGCTGGATCATCCCTGCCTCTACATCTGAATGGGAGTCTGTTCTAACCGTGCTCTCTCCCTCAGGCGAATATCCGTATGCTAAGTGCTTCATCTGTGGTCAGACTGGACACCTGTCACGCTCCTGCCCCGACAATCCCAAAGGACTGTATGCACAAGGTAAACACTCACTCAGGCATGTGTTTCTGCTAGGCCTGAAGCATTCCGTTTTATTAATCGATTATTGCAATTTAGTAATTGATTCATTGTTAACTGGAACATAGAGAATCTATAACGTGCCGTCAGCTGACAGAGTAACCCACTTAGGCTACGTTCAAACTGCAGGCCTTGATGCTCAATTCCGTTTTTTTTTTTTTGTGAAATCCGATTTTTTTTTTGCGTTGCCGTTCACATTTCCAAATATATGCGACTTGTACGCGATCTTCTGTGTAAATGACCTTCATACAGCTTAACTGTATAGGTAGAGGACGTAGATGACATCACAAGCCAGCGTGCTTCGTGTTTACGGAAGTAAAAATGGATGTAGTGCTGGAGAACATCTGGCGATCTTTCCAAAACTTAAAACCTCAATCTTTTCAAGACAGTTAAAAAAAATACTATTCTTCGCATCATCGTCCCCCATGGTGTTTATTTTTCTTGCCGCTTGTGTGTAGCAAGAAGCAGAATAGTGACCTTTGTCGGGTATTAATGATGTTCAGGTCGGATGAATATGACCTGGCCGCTCAGACAGTAGGGAGCATTTGTAAAGGTCAGATTCGTATCGGATTCAGGACCACAGAACCTAGTGGCCTGGGCCGCATTGGAAAAAATCGGCTCTGTGTTGTTCAGACTGTCATGAAAAGATCAGATACAGGTCCCATATGGGCAAAAAAAAACGGATTTGAGGTAACTTCAGACTGCGGTGTGAACGTAGCCTTAGAGCAGGACTTATACCAAGATTGTAAAAAACACACAAACATTTGACATTTAAGATAAATCCCAA
>NW_015152057.1:44474-46682 GCF_000732505.1 Cyprinodon variegatus | reverse complement strand
TTAGGTTATATCCAAGTAACGTCTTCCTATGGGCAACGACTTGAAGGCACAAACTAAACTGTTCATAATTTATCATTTATGGGACAGTGATTGGCCTACATGTTCTGAATGCTGGCGTACCATAAAGAATAAATGATGAACAGTTTAGTTTGTGCCTTCGAGTCGTTGCCCATAGGAAGACGTTACTGGATATAACCTAATGGAATATCTTCAGAATCTCCAAGTGACACAAAACTAATATGGGTGAGTAGAACATGATGGAATAACAAGGGCCTGATGCAAAAAAAAAAACGGCGTTCCCCTTTAAATGCATTTTTGAATCCACTTTTTTTTTTTTTTACTTTTTCTATTTTCCCCTGTGGTCCACTAAGGAGCTTAGAAATCATTATCTTAGAGCGGAAAACACAATGGACAAGTTGATTAAGCGACTGTTTCTGCGTGAATATAATGCCGTTATTTAACATAAAACATTTCAAATTCAGTTATTTATTTTAGACCAAATAACATTTTACATTTACATCCCGCTCTTTCCCATCCTGCACTGAATGTAAACATGCTGTGGCTCTGACTTAGAGTCCTGCAACGGGTCGGGCACCTGATGGGTCACCCGCTAAAATGCTCTTTTGCGGGTGAAAAATACATAAATAAAAATAAACGGGTACGCAGGGTCGGGTGGATATTTTTTTTGTGCGGGCGGGTAGTTGGTGATTTTTTTTTTTTTATGCGTGTGTGGTGTTATGGACATCAGAAATGTTATAATAATCAGGCACTGGGGTCACCCTTGTTGTAGCTAAAAGCCATGTGTGGGCTTTCCTCCAAAAAGGCCACAGTCAGTGCATACACGTCTGCTGCAGTGTTAATGGCGCTGTTCTGCAGCGCAGCGTACTATAGCCTATTACTTGATGTGTTAACGTGTCAGGTTGCGGGTTAAATATCAATGGATCGGGTCGGGTTCGGATTTGAATTGAAGATATCCGCGGGTGACGGGTCGGGTTCATCGTCATCCTAACAGGTTCGGGTGGGTGCGGGTTGGTAAAACTCGACCCGTGCGGGACTCTACTCTGACTGCAGTGCTGAGAGTGACTCCTGCTGGGTTGGGACGCACGGCAGGTCCTGCCGCTGGAGGACAAGAGTAGCAACGATACGTGTTTTCACCTAAGAGTCTCCAAAAGCCGCCAGTCACACCAGAAAAGTCGCTAGATTTTTTTCGCTAGTCGGTTTTTTGAAAAAGAGTCGCTTGAGGGGTCTGAAATTCGCTAAATATAGCAACAAAGTCGCTGAGTTGGCAACACCGGGCAGCTGGTGAACACTTTTTATAAAGGAGGGCAGGGCGCACGCTTCGAAAAAAATATATATCTGTCTATGAGCGTGGCGTGCATTCTTCCTTTCATACCGGGCGGTATGAAGGTACAGCTGTGGAATGGTCTGATAAACTGACAGATCTTTTTGTTGTTGTTGTTTTCTCTCTCTCTGCTCTAGATCAGACTGTGGCGGGTCCAAACGAGACTGTGGCGGGCCTCCGCAGTCTCATTCATTAAAGGAAAACACTGGTTAACTGGAACATAGAGACTCTATAACGTGCCGTCAGCTGACAGAGCAACCCACTTAGGCTACGTTCAAACTGCAGGCCTTGATGCTCAATTCCGTTTTTTTTTTGTGTGTGTTGCCGTTCACATTTCCAAATATATGCGACTTACAGCTTCACTGTATAGGTAGAGGACGTAGATGACATCACAAGCCAGCGTGCTTCGTGTTTACGAAAGTATAAATGGATGTAGTGCTGGAGAACATCTAGCGATCTTTCCAAAACTTAAAACCTCAATCTTTTTAAGATGGTTAAAAAAAATACTACTCTTCGCATCATCGTCCCCCATGGTGTTTATTTTGCGTGGCGCTTCTGCGTAGCAAGAAGCAGAATAGTGACCTTTGTCGGGTATTAATGGCGTTCAGGTCAGATGAATCCGACCTGGCCGCTCAGACAGTAGGTCGCATTTGTAAAGATCAGATTCGTATCGTATTCAGGACTACAGAACCGAGTGGCCTGGGCCGCATTGGAAAAAATCGGCTCTGTGTTGTTCAGACTGTCATGAAAAGATCAGATACAGGTCACATATGGGCAAAAAAAAAACGGATTTGAGGAAACTTCAGACTGCGGTGTGAACGTAGCCTTAGAGCAGGACTTATACCAAGATTGTAAAAAACACACAA
>NW_015152057.1:42089-43027 GCF_000732505.1 Cyprinodon variegatus | reverse complement strand
AGTTTTCCCTGACAAAATAAATGCAGCAACAAGACAATAATAATAACATAACAGGTCCCCAATCTAACATGTTTAGCTCTATAACATTTAAATGCACCTCTCCAATGTCTGAGAGAAAAAAAAAATTAATGAACATTTTTTTTAATGTATGACCTGCATCACTGAACAGAAGACTGCCATATGATAGCGCTTTCTAGCTTGTTTGTCGTTTTGGTAACTACATCAAAATTACCGCTAGGTGGACGAAAATCACACCATCTGGCGGAAAATCAGGCGTCTTTTTCAAATCACGGCAAACAAAAATGGCACCGGCAACGCTTCTGGGTCGTTTTCATCAAATGTCGGTGATTTTAAAGTAATTTTGAGTGATAAATAATTTTTTTTTTTTTGCGATCATTGCCCGGCGGGCAAATGCAATGAAATTTGTACTCTCCCAAGAATAAAAACGACTTGCCCCGGGAGATCGGGCGATGGTTAACATCGAGCCCTGCATTTTCAAACACAGTTTAGTGTTAGAAACATCTCCTGTATTGGTCACATGACTTTCTGGAAACGACACGCACACTGATACGTGATCACTAGTAAATGGCATTTCATTATACAGCGCCTACTGCTACGCTGTGGCAACCATTGCCTCACTGGATCCCAGCACACTGTGCGACATGACTGCAGTATATTTATATTAGTAAGGCTGAAACAATCAATCGGATTAATCATGATTGTTTATTGAAATAATTATCAACTAATTTAGTAATCGATTACTTGTTTTGGGAAGGGGCGAAAATACTGGTTAGCTGATTGGCCTATGTTGGTGATAGACGAGCCAAATAAACCAATCAGATCAACGAAGCATATGACGTAACAGAGCGACGACGAAGAGGAGCCAATTGATAGATCAAACTCTTGCCGAAACCAGTCGGGAGAAGAGCAAAAACATC
>NW_015152057.1:38803-40490 GCF_000732505.1 Cyprinodon variegatus | reverse complement strand
CTGTTTTCTAACGTGTGCTTTCAGGCGGCTGCTGCCGTGTCTGCGGGTCGGTGGAGCATTTCCAGAAGGACTGTCCGGAGCACCAAGCAGCAAGTGAGTTCACTTTAAGTCACTGTTTCACATCTATCTGAGGCAGCAGCTGTTTCTCCCTGTAATGTTTTCAGATATTTATATTCTTATTTTCCACAGTTTTTTATTGTAACACAGATGAGCTGATAAGCATTTCTAAAAACTAGGTTATGGATAAAAAATAGTGTTTTTTGCAAAGAGTCTGTATTTATTGTGCAGATCCTAAACCTTCTGCTGGATGCTAGCCTCTGGTCCAAACTATCAGCCGTTCTTGTTATGCTAGTGCTTAGAGTTTGTCAGGGTTTATTAACTGGTCCCATAAACACAGAGAATCCTAAGACTAAAGGTAACTTCTAGAGGCGCCATCTTAAGAAAAATTGAAGTCTCAAAGATTTAGTGGAATTTGCCCCTAAAAGATCAGTTATTCACAAAGCATCTTAAAAGGGCTCCTAAGGCGAGACATGCCTAGCCGTGAGACTCTTTTGAAAAGAGCCAGTTCAGCTTTAAGGGCTGATTATTCTCCCCCAGCAGCGTGTCAAGGTGATATTTTGACATGCTGCTGATATTTTTGATTCATGCCCAATATTGAAGCGTGGTTTCTATGTTATTCAACGCCACAACTAAAGAGGGACAATCAGGAACTAGCTGGGGAGGAAGTGGGGGCAAGTTTGTGCAACAACAGAGGGACATGAGGGCCAAAAAGAGTGGGGATCCAGGTGGAAAAAGGGTCCCAGCGTTCTCGCTCTTCTAGCTGCTCCATCTTCAGTCGTTTTCCACAATGGAGGTCAGACAAACAAAACAAGCCGGTGAGGAACCAAACAGGAAATATGCATAGTGTTGAGTGGATGTAGATATGACCAATCAGAGGCCTTCTGTCTGCGGTACTGTCTGAGGTCACCTACAATTTTGGAGAGGTGCGGCAGAGTGTTTGTGGAAGGGGGAGGGGCATATCTGCATTCACTGCGACACACACAGACGACCTGGTTTCTGAGTGTAAATCAGCCCTAATTCTTCGTGCCTGACTTCCTGTCTGTGACTCTTCTGTTGACATAAATCAATATCTCCAATAGGACACTGAACAATCACAGCCTTCAAAGTAAAAAAAACATTCAATAAAGACAATTTACTGCCATAAAAACCTCTAGATTCATGTTTTTATGATTATATTCATATATGTGTATATTCAAATTTTTCTTCCTGTTTATGGCTAGTGACGTTAGCATAGCATCTTTAGGCTACTAGTTGTTGTCTCTGAGTTAGAAACGGTTAAGTCAATAAAGTGGGTCATGAGTCTGTTCTGACAGCAGTAGCTCTATGCTCTAAAGCCGGGCGCACACTGTACGATTTTTTTTTCCCCTTTTCTGGCCGATTCTCCAGTTGTGCAGGAATTTTTCGATTGGGCCGACAATCAGCCTGATTGTGCATTGTGTAGTGTACAGGGGGTAACGAGGGGCGAATAATCACCACCTCCCCATCAGGAATTATAAGGTTGGGAGAAAATCAAGCATGTTTGAATTTCAGTCGATCCTCATTCGAGGTGGTTGGTGGCAAATCGCTCAGTGGGCAACAAGGATTCTTCCTCAGACATAAAATTGACAGACCGTAGTAGCCATGTTTG
>NW_015152057.1:36770-37541 GCF_000732505.1 Cyprinodon variegatus | reverse complement strand
TGCAGATTTTTTTTAATTTCTGTTTCTGCTTCCCCATGAATTCAAACATTTGACTGGTTCATATTAATAAAGTAAAATGAAGACATTTTAAAAGAACAAATAAAGCCTGTGCAGCAGAACAGACAGGATTCTAAATGAATTATGTTTAAAGGGAACCGCTGTGGGGGGGGGTTTATGGGTGCTGGTGAGACAGTGAAGAGGTGATTCACAGAGCCATCTGTCAAGTTGGTTAAAGTGTTTTACATAAAGAAGGGGCAGTGATAAGTTGGGATTTCTTGCGTTAGACCTCGTCGTTTTACTTTTTAGAAGGTCGATGAGAATCACTGTTTTACTTTATCTGTTTTATGGCCTCCTTATCCCCTATTATAAATAAGCTATTCTGTTCTTGAAATGTTTAAAATAGACCTAGGGTTTCTCTGTTGGAGCTACAGAAGCGATCTTGCATAGAATTGTGTCTGGTTTGTGCTTCTCCATTGACTTTAAATGAGAGCTAAGCACCATTGTTTGACATGATTTTCTATCTGATCGGACAAAAAATCGTATTCGGTCTGTTCAGGGCTTCAGGTTGTTTACACCCTCAAAGTGGCAACAGTTGATGAATGCACAGAAACAGTTCCACACACGAGTAGGTGAAGATCTACAGCTGCATGAAAAAGCAAGCCAAAGGAGCATGCACCCCTGGCCTCGTGGTATTTAGGGCTGGGTACCGAACTTCGGTTCTTTTATGGTACCGACCGAAATGCTTCGGTTCTACAGAGTATCGAAACATGC
>NW_015152057.1:32591-34883 GCF_000732505.1 Cyprinodon variegatus | reverse complement strand
CTGGATGTCAGATTTCACATCCATGTTCTAAGAAAACCTTTAAATCCTAGAAATATTTCCATGTGTTTACATTGTGCAAAAAAACGTGCATTTTTTTACTATTTTGTTCTTTAGTTGGAGACATTCTGAAGAATTGGATCTAATCTGAACAATGTGTAAACAAATCTCTGATTTTTATTAGTTTTATGCTGTTAGAATCAGGGATGGGTAAATCGATCACCGTGTCTAATCCCAAATGTTTGTTTTTGTCCTTCCAGCTAACTCTGTGACTTTGGGCTGGTTGTCCAATAATAGGAGTGCAGACATGGAGGATGTTCACATTCCAGTGAAAAAAGCCAAACCCAGGCAACCCAAAGTGATAACCTTTTGAGGACTCAACATGTAAAGCTGCTCTGCATCCTATTTCTGGACCCGGATCTATTGGAAATAGTTTATGAAACCTGGATGTGTCTGGATGCTGCAGAACAGAACAGACCTCAGGTTCAAACCAGTGAGCAGGTCCTGGATCAGCCGCTGAGCAACATTTTGTGAAAGTTGATTTAAAAATGTCGGACTGGAGCTGCAGACAGACGGTGTTACTGAACGTTTGCAGCACATCTATTTTGATTGAAATAAAAAGGCTTCATCTGTACAGATTTAGTATAATTTACAACAAATTTTACAAACCTCTGAACCAATAACCCATCCTAAATAAACTGTAACTTTTACAATGTGCTGTTTGCTAGTGGATTATTTCTGTCCCACAGGTTCTTTTATCACGTTTCTCCTGCTTAAACTGTAAGTTAAAGCCAATCTGCAAATATTTAATATTGCAGGAACATTATTTAGAGATAATCCTTCAAAACTTTGAGGGGGAACAGGTGTGCAGAAAAAGAACTAGAAGAAAACCAATGAGAAGGAAGTTGACACTAGGAGATGATGAACTGGGAAATATATCCTGAAGATCAATTTAAACAACAGCTACGACTTAGGGATGCTGAATAGGAGATAACTGAAAAACCACCTAACAGGAACAGTAAGACTAAGAATTCAATAAGTTAGGGGAGGTTATGGCCTTGTGTTCTCTGAGAAGGTTTCAAATACCTGGTTTGATCCCCACAGCTGGGTCCCTGAGCAAGACCCTTACGCCCACACTGCTCCCCGGACGCCACACAATGGCAGTCCCCTGCTCCCCAAGAGGATGGCTTAAATGCAGAGGCAAATATTTCCAGTGTGAGATCAATAAAAGTTCAATTATTATAAGTCATAAGTGCACCTTTTTCCTCCTTTAATTACTATGCCAATATGTGACCAGTGAATTTCTCTGCTGTGAGATCAAGAAAGCTCATCTGATCTAATCTAACAGTAAATCCCAGTCACCAGTATTTGGCTGATTAAAGTCAGCAGAATTGGGCTGGTGACTCGGATCAAAAATGATGAACTAAGGAACAAGCAGAGGTCGGCAATGCTTCATAGACAAGGGAAAAACGTTTTCTGTCAGGCTTGAAGATTTGGAAAATACCCGTCTAATATTAAGATGTTGCATAGATGTTTGTGCACAACAGATGGCTTCTCTCGCTGTAACAGGCTGTTGACCAAGTAGCTTTCATCTGCTTCTGCAATCTTTGAGTCTATCAGTTAAAACTTACCTGAACTAAGTATAGCTCACGTTAAATCCCATCTCTCACCTTTGACCTGCTGTATTTTATTAAACTGATGAAATGACATGGTTAAGTTCAACTTCATATCTACCATTTTATCTTAACAGGCAAGAAATCTGAACATATGAATCTGCTAAATGCATAAACATAAACATGTCCCATGAATAAAAGTGCCAGACCTTTCAGATCAAGGACTCTATTTAGACAATAAACAAATGTACCATGAAATATTTAGATATAAGATTTATTTAATAATTGATTCAAATATTGATAAAATATTTTTTGGGAATAATCATACCATAAAATACAAAATTAGATGTTTAAATGTCTCATTGAATAATTAAAAATACATTTATAAAGGCCTTTACTTCATGAAACGTAATTCTGAACCTGTATTTAGGATTCTTTAAATTAATTTACTTTTTATGTAGCATAGTAGAAGTATATTGGCCTAAACATTCTGTAGGGATTGATGGAACATCACTAGGTTGGTATTAATCTTATTTATCTGACAGATTTCATATTCATGTTAATGAGAAATCTTCCTAATGCTCCAGGGTAACCTGTGGAGTACCACAGGGATCAGTGCTAAGACCATTTCTCTTTACTATATACGTATATGCTCCCAATTGGTCGAATTATTAGACAGCAT
>NW_015152057.1:27865-31569 GCF_000732505.1 Cyprinodon variegatus | reverse complement strand
GAGGTAGTGGCAGTCAGCAGCTTAAAAACACTCCACAGGTAATGACGCATTGAGCTGCAGGTGTGCAGGGAGACCCAATGAGGACGGGGCACCACTTGGTGGAGGAGGAAAGGAAACACAAAAACAGACCACACAAACTGGATTCCCGACAAAACCCTGTCTACTTTTAAGACTAGACTTAAAACGTTTTGATTTTGATTTTTCGCATCATAGTAACTATTATCATCTGGTCTGTTCCTGTTTGGCTGTGACCCCATGTTGGAGACAAATATCAGCTGTGCTGCTGCCATCAACACCTTTGATTACAGATGTTTTAGATTAGATTAGATTAGATTAGATTAGATTAGATTCAACTTTATTGTCATTACACATGTACAGGTACAAGGCAACGAAATGCAGTTTAGGTCTAACCAGATGTGCAATAGCAGCAAGTGTAGGATAAATAATGGTTCCATAAATACAGGACATGTGTTTCTACTGGATGAGTATAGAAATTAATACCATTATAAATAATAAATATAATATATAGCTCACTTGTGTTATGAACTAAATATACAGCTGGATATGTACCGAATATAATATACAGGTGGATATTACTATAAAAAGGGTTTTACAGTTATGTACAATAGCATAATAAACAGATGGGTTTTACTACAAATTGAATAAATAAAGTTTGGACAGAAGTTATCTAAATTAGAGTGCAGTGGAAGGTAATTGCATATTACAGTTAAAGTACCTTATTGCAAAAGTATATGTAAACAATTGGTGCTTTGAATAAACAGTTGGCAGTGCAAATCGATATTCAGTCAAGGTGAGTAGTGCAAGATGCATATAAAGAGGTGTTAAAATAGTAACGGTCAGGAGTGCAGGTGAACATTACAGTCTTGTAAAAAAAAGCAGAATAGCAAAATGGTGGTAGGTGTGAGGAAGGAGAGTAGAGTCTATCCGTGAGGGTTGGAGTTCAGTAAAGAGACATCTCTAGGAAAAAAGCCTAAAACACAGGTATTACTAATAACTGCTTAAGATGACCTTAAGAAAAATTTTAACAAAACTAATACAGAAGAGGGCGTCCCTTATAATATTATGTTGACCTCAGTTTGTTTTAATCATCAGGACATTTTCCACTGGTTCTGAACCAACTTATTATGGAGTAGATACTATATCTGGTTATTTTCAGAAGGTCCTTATGGCCACATGGCTCTCCTTAGCAAGCTGGGATACTTTGTTATGAAAGCAAAGTAAAACTGTGGCCAAGCAGCTGCTGCCCACTGAGCATTTCTACATATACTATGATTACACAACATACCCAGAAATGTCAGAGACGGTAGAGGGCTCAGTGTGTCCTTTAAAAGAAAGGTACCGATTCACAAACTAAATCCTGGTTTCAATTTGACAGAAGCTGTGAGAGGTCCTTGCACTGAATATTGTTCTGCTGTTGTGGGATTGCCCAATATCCATACTGCCTATATCCAGGGACTCAGTTTTACCACAGGAATTTCAGTGGTAATATGATCATAATTTCTGACAAGTTGAAGAGAAATAGACCCTGGATATTTCTCAGAACACTTACGCAACATTTCTCCACTGTGGATTAAAAAAAAAAAAACGGTTTAGCTAGGCAAATATTTAAGACAGGACTTTTCTTCTAATTCTAATCTGACAGCTGAAATGAAAATGCTGCACACTCCTTTTTAAAATTTTATTATTTAGAGAAATATAACAATACCATGATAAAATGTTCCTCAATTTTTCACCTGTAATTGAACATAATTCCTTTACACTAAAAAAAAAAACACTTTAGACCTAGTAATATAGAAAATTAAAAACAAGAACAACTCAGTTTCCTAATTGTGAACAGCCTTAAACTAGATATTACTTTCTTAAAGCTTTTTTTAAGCTATCAAAAAGGTCAGACTTGGTTTGAAGCTACCCTGAAGGTCAGATGTGACCGGCAGCTTTGTGATATTATTTATTTTGAATATTATTTACTTTTCTTTATCTGACAAAGAAATAACCACAGAGCATGATGGTCAAAGTGGTCCCTATGTCCTCCAGCAGTATAAGCCTATAGCAGCGTAACTATAGAGATAGCAACTTATTTAGCACTAAAAGATGCTAAATAATTTGTTTCCTTGATTATTTTTGATAATTTAGTTTAATGTTGGTTAATACAAGCTAACAAAATGGATCTCATGGTAAGCCATGCTTACATTAGGAGGCGTTGTTTATATCGCTCAAAAAAGCTTTATTTTACTTAAGGTTTAAAACACTAATATAACGTTTGTGTTTCCTCATTAGCTCATTACATTTTGATGTCCAAATTATGACCAAAAGTCATTTAATGGGAGTCCTCATGTTTGGTAGCTCAAAGACTCATATAACTAAAAATTATTGGTTTCTGATTAAGAAAATCATTTAATTTGACTCTTGGATTTGCATTATTAACTGATTTGACAACAAATTAGTCAAAAACTAAATATTCCAAATTCTTCAAGGTAAACTATGGTTCTCAAATATAAACTCCATGGCAAACTGGGATTTCGTTGCATCATTTTGTTAATTATAGTTTTCAACCATTTTTTTTCCCTTCTTCTTTTTTTTACATATTAGCTTTGTTTAGTAGTTTAACTAATTTAGTCAAGAGTTTTTAACTGAAGTTTGCCTGACTTAGAGCTGATGGAATTTTGTTAATAAAATCTTATATTTTGAATGGAAGTTTTGGCGAATTTATTCCATATATGTGCAGAGTTAACTATCTGACCATGATTTGAGCTCGATTTACTCCTTCTTTTGTTGTTCCAACGCACAGCCAGTAGGGTATGTGTACAAACAGTATATTTTAACAGTCTGAATATTATCTGATTAAATAACAAATTTACCACCCCTGCAGTAGTGGGCAATAAATATATTAAAGTTGCACAACAGTAGTGATACTCTGAGGGATTTTTTTCTCAGTCCTTATTATAATAAAACTGAGCAAGAGAAAAGCTGCTATAACATGTGTCTCGTAGATTTCCATGCTCTTACAGCTTTCTGAGGAGTGTACATTTTTTTGTATGTTTACAGAAACGGTTTAGGTCTACAGAATTAGCTTAAACTGCATTATTTCTGAGCTCATTAAAGGAATCATGCAAAGGACTAAACATGCTAATGTTAACCTGCCACTGTAAGCTCTCTGGAAGGAGTATGATTTGATTTTATGGAAATCTGCAGCTTTTTTGTTGAGTCAGCCATATCTTTGGAAACTTCTAATAAATCTACGAGAGGTTTGAGTGATATTTTTTATATCAGTGTTGACTCCATTTTGAAGGTACATGTTAGGGTTTTTTGCAGAAAGTCTAGCTCCCAACAAGAGTCTGCAGCATCATGAACACCAGTAAGAAATTGTACTGGTACTGAGAGTTCAAGCATGGACATTGATTTATGCAATTATAACTCACTCACTTTAGATCACTGCCTATTTTCTGAGAAAGAATATGTTGGGCAAAACATCCTGATACACATTCCTCCGTCTTCTTCCTCTCCAGGGTAACAGAAGCTGGTGCCCAGGGTCCACAATTAACGTTTTGACTCACTGGCCAAGTGGAATGGAAGATTAAATTAATTACTGGCTAAGCATAAATTATAATTTACTCTCATATATTTTTTAAGGAACATATTACTTCTTTATGTAATGACTCAGAAAAGAGGAACCTAGTGTTTAG
>NW_015152057.1:24518-27579 GCF_000732505.1 Cyprinodon variegatus | reverse complement strand
ACAAGACTCACAACACAGATCCATGAATACTTTCTATGTTAGAAAATGTAACAGTTAACCAGCCTCATAGGTGGCTCTGTCTAGCAAAGAAACAGTCAAGCTGGTGAGCCATATCAAAAGGAATGGAAGAGAAAAATTAAGCTGATTTCCCTGTGAAAAGCAGGTTAAGGTGTGTTTTTTCAAACACAGGTCGACCCGCTAACAATTGGCAGTCTGTGGGAGTGGGCTTTGAACTCAGAACCGCAGGATTCCAAGCTCTATGCCGTAACAACTAAGAGGTGCTGCGGCCTAGTGGCCTAGTGCTTGATGAAGCTAACGCTTCCTCATGCGGGGTTAGAGTTGATTATGCCATCAGTTTGACAGAAATCAGCAAAGCAAACAAATGGAGAGCAACATGGAAGGGAGCCAGAGTGTCATAAGTGTGCTTTATTGTTTGCCTCTTTTTTCTGTCTGAATCCCTCATACAAGAGCCATGTTCATGGAATGCAAGCAGAGTCGTTTGGGGTTGTTATATCAGAAGCGACTGTCGCGATGTTGTGATGTACGTACGTCACGCTTAAAGGTATCATGGTCCACCCAGGTTCTGACGTTCGCCTGTATGCCAATCGTAACCGAGCCATTTCAAGACGATTTTAACATGGGTCACCTGCCGAGTCGTTTATCACTGTTCAGTGAGCTGCTCCAACTGCAACTAAAATCATTCGTAAGTTTAAACATTTTTTTTAGCCATTGGAAAAAGGGTATTACCATTAGATTCAGTAAAAGCTGGCCCGACACAATTATGTCTAGGTGAGAAAAAGGACTTAGCACCGAAAACAGCCTGACTGCATTATCAATAAACAGACGTGTTGATGGTGGCAGCCTAGCTGATATTTCCCTGTAGGATGCTGTCACAGGTTAAAAAAACAAAGGCCATATGAAGCTACAATGATGAGAAAAAGCAGAGAGAACATAAGGTCCTAACCTTATCTTAGGACCTTATGTTAGTTCAAACCCTAGGTTGAACTAACAGATACTGAAGAATCAAATGTTAGCTTTCTCAGACCTGTAGGTGGACCACCCCATATTTAATAACTTCTTCAAGCGGGACCACTTTAGGATTTTTAAGCTGCACTGCAAACGGCTAACTGAGATCCATGCAACAGGAAAGGCCCTTAATCCCATTCATATTCCAGGACTGCAGCTCATTTGATCTGAGTCTTCTCTGATCCTTGAATTGATCTAAGGCCCCTCTCTGGAGCCCCTGAACAAAAAGGGAGTAAAAAAACTTTTTATTGGAAGTGTTTAAACTTTCTTCCCTTTGAAAGGACACTTGCTGCTGAGAGGATGAGTAAGACCAGGTTAAAGGTGATTTACAGTCACCGTTATTGATGACTTTGCAGCAAAACTTAACAACGTCCTCTGCAGTCAGTTGTCTTGATCTATGTTCCATAGATCTAAGGTAAATGCCTGAGGCCTTAATGAAAACAGTATGTGCTGCTCAGTCAAAGGGCCATTTATCTTTCTATTTATTTAAGTGTAATGAGAACCTGTTTCTTTAAGTTATGTTCAGCTAAGAAAATAGTTTACTGAAGGGTGGGGAATTACACCATGGGGTGAGGAGGGACATATACGGTGAGATCGGACAATTCAGCAAACAGAATCATTTCAATCTCTTCAGAACTTTTGGTTGTTTTAACCCAATGACTGTGTCTATTATATTTTACAATGTATGATATTCAGCAGTTCATGAAACATTAACCTCCCATTAATCGTTATAATCAGACGTCACCTAAAAATTTCTTTGGAGGAAAAACAACAAAAGAAGGAAACTAAGCCATAATGTTTAACAACATGCACAACTTAAAACAACTTTAACATGGCAAAGATTGTGTTGTTACAACAGTTCGTGGGTCTCATTATAAAGATGTATGCACAACATGGGGCATGACAGGTCACTTTTATCATCGATTTCCATGCAAAGGTTGCAATGTATAAAAAACACCTAAATTAATGGGAAAATAAGTTGCCTACATGCAGATTCTGACCATCTGATGTGATGCCAAGTGTCAATAAAAGCCTATCAACGATTTAGTGATCCTAATTTGTGCTACAGTAAAATCCTACTTACCTGCAGGAGCCTCTATAACTTCAACAGCATTGCTGCAGCAGTGTATTGCCTAGATTTTTATAAAAATAATCCAACAAAAAATCAGATTGTATAAATTTGTAATATTTTATAATGCATGGGGCTGCTCAGGCCGCATATGATTCTCTGCAAATGTGTTTGTGTAACTCTGACCGAGGTAGACCCTTGCTCTGTTTTGGTCAGACCCACGGTGCTATTTGATGGTGATGATGTTCTTTTTTATATCTCCTTGCAGGTGATGAAGAAGACTGATGAAGTTTTGTTAATCTCTCCCTTCTGTCTCCTCTTTCTTTCACCTTTTCTCTCTTTTTTTCCTACTTTTACAATGTAGTGTCCTCATAACATGAATTATTCCCTACATAAATCATAATAAAGCTATTTATATCTATAAATCAAGCAGAGCACAATGGCGAAAGCCATAATGTTCCACTAGTGAGAGTAAAATCTGTTGGGCTCTATTTGGCATTAAGACAACAATTCTTATTACCACATTGCTAGACAGGAAACCATAGGAAATAAAAAAAGAACCACGGTGCAGTTTGATGGCAATGTCAAAAGATTGACAGGAATAGAGAGATTGTGAAAGAGTAAAACACTGCCAGTTTGGAGAGTTTCAAAAAGATCTGAATCACAGAGTAAAACAGCCAAGTTTGGCCCCTTAAAGGTTTGTCTAGAAAGACTCACTGTTTGTACAGTAGCAGCAATTCAAAATGGCCCTTCCCAGTTTATGGGCCCCCAAGTTCCTGGGGGCCCATAAAACTATGTTTACATGTATGGTTAATACAACTATTACTTATTACCATTTCAAAACAAACTGTGCTAAGAGCAGTGTTGCCAATTTACAGCTTTTGTCGCTATATGTAGCGACTTTCAGACCCGTCTAGCACTTTTTTTTCAATAAGGAGCCTAGCACCAAATCTAGTGACTTTTTTT
>NW_015152057.1:19155-21388 GCF_000732505.1 Cyprinodon variegatus | reverse complement strand
CAACAGAGGAAAACCTGAGAACTAACATAAATCTAGAAACTACAACAAAATAGGAATTAAACCAATAAAACTAGGAAACATGGAGCAAAGTAAAGCACAACATAACCGAAACCATGACAAGATTATCTTCCATCCTCCTTTTGAACATAGCTGGTATTCTAACAAAAGATAGCAATGTCCCTAGAAACCGTAATAAGTTATGACCTTAATACATTGTACAATTTTTTCAGTTGTGGCACGCAGCTACAGCTCACACTGTACGACGAAACTGCAGGGTTTAAATGTCATAGCTCACAATGTATGTTCTCACACTGTGCGAACTGACGCTCTGATGCCTGATGCCTGCTCACACTGTGTGTCTAAAAATCACGTCGGACTCAGCTCTGCAGTGAGATGGTGCTAATCCGACGTGTCTATCCGGAAACCAAATGAGTAGAAGAGGAAACTGAACAAACGTGGCTACTACAGTCTGTCAATTTTACAGAAAGAACTTCATTTCACACACCCCGCCATGTTTCTGTGTTTTCATCTGGGAGGACGAAGAAGACGAATCCTTGTTTGTGCACTAAACGATTTCTCCACGACTGCCGACTGAATTTCAAACATATTTGATTTTCTCCTGACCTTACGATTCCTGATCGGGAGGTGGTCGTGATCTCTGAGAGCCCCTAATTACCCCCTGTATATTACACGATGCATATAATGAATTGAATTAAATTGAATAGATTCAAATTAATAAATTAGACTTTTAAGTAATAATTATGAGATATAAAATCAGAATTATGAGTTAAAATGTCATAATTATGAGAAATTTAACTTTCAAACTTTGTATCTCATAATTATGAATTTCTATTTGGCTTTTTTTTTTCAATGTGGCGGAAACGGGCTTCCATAGATAAGGGAAGAAAGAGATATTTGGACAACATTCACAATAGCATAGCAGGGACAAAAGTGCAAGGATCATATTTGAGAGAAGAAACTATTAGTGCAAGAGTTATGTTAGACATGATTGTCCTACCTCAATAGTTCTTTGCACATGATAGGGAAACATGCAGTTGGGAAATATTAAGTTGGCAAGGAAGAGAAGACAGTTGAACATGTTATCTTAAGATGTCGACATTCTGCAACAGGTGGGTTTGGATGGTTGAAGGGATTAAAAAATAATGTAAATGTGTTCTTTAAATAATATGTTGGGGTGTTGTAACAGACCACATGTGAATGCTCTAGTGTCCTTTGCAAATTGCACAAGGTTTTATATGAGGATATTATTTACTGTTTTCAGTTGTTTTATTTATTTATTTATGTTGTTTTTCTTTTGTATACACAAATAACACTGTATACATATGTATCCTTGCCCATACTTCGAAACAGTAGTTGGCGGTAATGCCCCTTTAAATTGGTGCCAAGTTAAAATTTAATGAAGAAGAAGTGTCGCTCTTTGATTACGTCACTCAGCTTTTTGTTTTGAATCTCCCAGGCGGTGGTCGCTTCATATAACAGAACCGCTTTTCTCTGTAAGTGTTCGGCGAGGACGTCGCTCTTCAATTTAAGGTAGAAAAAGACCCCTGTTTTGTCTGGTTTTAGAAGTGGCCCTGAGCTCTTCAGCATGCTTCTGTTGTTGTATCAAACTTTAGCGGTTCCGTGTTTACAAATAGCTCGTGCATGTTTAGCACTGGAAGCTAACTGCTATCTCCTCTTATTTCTGCCTCTTTTTATTTATTACGGGACAGATATTTATGACTTCCTCTTTTAACTGTTAGGTTTTACATATAAGGAGATTCACACTTTATTGGGGTTTGAATATGGGGGATCAATACAGAGAAGAGCAACTTTAGGAATGGTTTTTTACGTAAACGCGACCGCCATATTGGAAGGGTAGACTGCATGACAGAAGGTATGTTACGATCTAGGTTTTATTGTCTATTTTCTGTGGAAAATGTTTGGTGGGGTACAGAATTGCACTCTCCAGACCTTCTGTTTCTTCACTTGTTTGTATAAAAACACGGGCACCGGTTCCATCTAACTTTAATTCAATCAGTTTATTTCTATAGCGCAAATTCAAAACACATGCCATTTCAGGCACTTTACAGTTCATCAGATCATCCAGTCAGATTTATTCAAACTTTTCTATCTATGGAAACTAGTTGATTGCATCGACTCATTGACTCTTCAGCAATCCCTCACACTAAGCATGCTTGTAGCGACAGTGGAGAGGAAAAACTCCCTTTGAACA
>NW_015152057.1:15013-16430 GCF_000732505.1 Cyprinodon variegatus | reverse complement strand
ATGAGTTTTAAAATATCGGCATATCGGATATCGGCCAAAATCCCAATATCGTGCATCCCTAGTTTTTACCCAGTCTATATTTTTACTCGGGCAAACCAATGCGTGTTAGTCTCATCAGCCAAAATAAGTAAGATTAATCCCAACTTTCGAAAGTCAAGGGCTGGTCTTGAACCATCAACCTATAGAGTGAGAGCCTGTGTCTGATAGATGACGCCACTTATGTGGACAACCCTGCAATGGAGAAAATACGTCTTAATACTGACGCGTTAACGCTAACTGTGTCCGGTGGCCTGCTCAAATTTTGATCATTAAATTGTTTATTCTCACCAAAATAGTTTTAAACAACTAGATTGGTTGTTTTTCAAACCGATCTATTCTTAGAATCTATCCTAACTCTATCCAGCTGACAGCAGCTCTCCTCCCAACTCCCTTATCTATAATGAACACTCAGGCTTTTAGATGTCTGTCAAAATTCTTGCGCTTTCTGAACCACTTCCCGAAGTGGTCACGTGGTATCACGGTAGTGAGGCCTCGGACGTCATCAATTTTGGCCCCTCCCCTAAATGAATCACGCCTCGACATGGGCTTCGGGGAAATGCCCCCTCCGTTACTCGACACACGCCTCGAAGCCACGGCTCATCTCATAACATCACTATTGATAAGATATCGGGGATCCAGTCCATTACACTTAGAATGGATACATAGAACTGTTCTTTATTTCTTTTTGCTGCTTACTTGTTAATTAATAATATAAGATACATTTATATCTGTGTTAATTATATAGGGACATGTGCTGTGAATTAGCTATGTGAATGTGTGTCTATCCATACCAAATGACCAAATACATTTTTTAAACAATGTTTAAAAGGTCTGAAGCAATTAATCGGATGAATCAGTTATTGAAATAATAATCAATTGATTTAGTAATTGAGTAATCATTAATGCCTTTAACGGCCATCGTTAACAGCTGGTTTCATTTAGTAAAAAAAATCATTCTTCAGGAACCTTTGGCTACCTGATTATTAATAGATTAACCGTAAACCTAATCGACTCATTAGTTTCCAAAATAATGGTTAGTAGCAGCCCTACTGAAGCCTTGACTCAGATGGTAAGATATAGGCTTCATTCATTCATTTAAATGTTTAACCGGATCGGTGTCTGATATCCGCTCAGGTGTCGGATTGGATCAGACTGAGTCAGTACATCTCTAGCTTTGCCCATAAACGGAGAGGAAGAGAGACTTGCTGCTAGTCTCCAGATCCATGAATGCAAGCTAGAAGTAATCTCTTTTCCATGCACTCTGCACAAACAAACTTTTAGGACCACGAAAACAAATAAACGCTGAAGGATTAGACAATGAAGGAATTTACCTGAATGGCCTTTAACTGCAAATTAAAATAAAGTTGAGTTCAGTTTG
>NW_015152057.1:11490-12225 GCF_000732505.1 Cyprinodon variegatus | reverse complement strand
TTTTAAAATTATCCTCCTCAGTCACATTTTCCCTTAAATTTTCATGTTATGATATGTTTACATTATTTATTGCATCTAAAATATCAAAGATAGTTTCAATTTAAACATAGATATAAAAAAATATAATATACCGGTAACCTACAATAACGCTGCCTGTAGTGTCTTTAAAGGTCCAGCAGGTGTCAGTATTCTGTGAGACAGTATCAAAGCAGCATTATTAAACCATTACTAGTTGATTCCATATACAGGCATCACAAAGTGCTTTATATAAATATGATGCCTGTCATTCAGGTCATAATCATTCCCAGCGGCGCAGAAAGTGGGTTTGCAGTTTATGCAACGCATAAGGACGCTGCAAAAATGTTTTTCTAGTTGGCATCTTCTAAATGGTCAATAACAGGGTGACGGCACTGATTATGCACCCCCCTCATCTTTCACCTCCCCTCCTATCGCTCTCCCTTCTACACAGGGGGCGTGGCCACAAGCCTCTAAGAGAACACGTTTTTTGTTTTTTTATCTTAGACTGTGTTGGAATTCATGGGCTGCGTCTTCCAAGGATCCGGTCTACCTGGACTGGATCCTTTGAAGTCCGTGAAAATAAGGAGGCTGGAAGAGTTCTCGCTGTGAATTCAAACAGGTCCAGCCTTTCCCGCGGCTTTCTCGCTGTACTGCTCTGTTGCTTAGCAACCGTGCAGCTTACACACAAAGCAGGAAAAGAATGAGTACCCAACTTTT
>NW_015152057.1:7994-10427 GCF_000732505.1 Cyprinodon variegatus | reverse complement strand
AATACAGAAATGGCACACATAACTGAGAGTGCGCCTTTTAGTACGGTGCGCCTTATGGTCGTGAAAATACGGTATGTTAGAAAATCTATCAAAGATGTTTTCTTTCCAAGTGGACTGTAATCTGGGTAGCAGCTGCCTTCTCAGAAAGATTCAACATCAAATATCTGCTCTCTGTGTTTAATGCGTGCAGTGAGTGAAGCTGAGGTGAATGATGAGGCAGAGGAGCTGGAGATGCCGACAGTGAGGTACATCCAGGACCTCCAGCAGGCTCTAACAGAACCAGAAAACTCTGCTTCTTACTGCTTCACCCTGAGGCCAGATCCACCGACCAGCAGCTGCCCTGTGACTCTAACGTACGAGAAAATGCAGAAGGACATCTCAGTGAGTACAACGTTTCACAAAATAATGTTTATCTCTTCTCAGTAAAAGGAGAATATAACACTGTTCAACTCAAAAGACAGGATTAGTTATATACTGTAGTACTTTCTAATTCGCTAATTTGTTTCCCACGATTTGAACCATCTGGCTTATGGAAGGAGTGGCTATTCTGTAGATTTTTCCTCAATATGCCAGGAGCCGGAGGTCAAAGTTAGAAATCAAAGAGAAAGGGGCTAATTTTCATTAGCACCAGCACATCCTAGCAGCAGCCACTACAGAAAACAAATGTCCTGAATTCACTCATTTTGACATTTTTGTAACTGCAAATCTGAAATAAAGAGCTGACAAAGACCCCATCGTTTATCAGAAGCTTTGATGCTACTTTCACACCGCGCTTTGGGCAGCAGAAGCAGCTGCTTCACATGCAAAATCTATGGTTGACACGCATCAATGTGCATCAAAAGGTCCAGCAGAGCGTCTGAGCAGTTGAAGCAGCGCCTCATGAGCTTCTGAGCATCCAAGGCGCGTGACATGCTTCACAACCAGCAGATGCTGAAGTTGGAAAAATGTTACTTTTGCTATTTGACGCTCCACAACAGCCAATCAGAGAAGCTGAACTGACTGGCAGGGAAAGAGACGCAGTACTGCAGATGCAGATCGCCATGATCACTCCTCTGAAACATGTTATTACCTCTAATGACTCCCCCCAGTTCTCAAAGTGCTGGCTTATTCATGGCAGCTGCTCAGCGGTGCCCGGCCGGGGCTGCCGCCCATGGCGTCCATAAAATCTGTAATCCTCCCTGCATGCATTATAATAAAGTTATTTATATGGATAAATCAAGTGGAACACTATGGCGATAGCCGTACTGCTCCACTTGTGAAAGCAAAATCTGTAAAAAAGCTCTCTTTTTGGCATCAAGACAATTATTATTATTGCCACATCGCCAGACAGGACACACAAAAAAAATGTTGGAGCGGTTTATACTGAGGTAAGTTCTATAGTCCAGAAAAGGCAGCAACAATGAATAGAATTTAAATACATAAGAGCAGCGGTTCCCAAAGTGGATGTCTGAACCACCCCCGAGGTGTTTCAGATATGAAGCATATGATACTAAATAGTTAAATGCACAATTAAATGTTAATTTAATTATAAATATTTAATTATAAATTGTATTAAATTTATCTTTTGGGTCATAGGCTGAAATGTTTATGAAACCATTTGTTACAATCAAGGCTGCACAGATCATATACAGAGGTGTCAAGTAACTTTGTTACGTTGCTTAAAGTCATATTCAGAATTTAAACTTCTGAAAGGACTTTAAATGTAAAATTCTTCCATCCTGTTCAATAAATGATCAGTGTTTTTAATTCAGAATAATTTTCATTCTAATGTGCTTTACTGAGGTTAGATAGGTTTACAAATTGATTAGATTACTTTATAACTGCACCTTCATTTTTACTGTTATTTTGCACAAAATGATCACCTGATCTAATGTCAGCCTAGCCTTGTTATCAGCTTTTTCTCAGAGTAGCTTCATCTGGTCTGTTCCTGTTTGGCTGTGACTCCATCCTGGAGGGAAATATCAGCTGTGCTGCTGCCATTAACAACTTAGATTACAGATGATAGAGTTGAACCTGTTTTTCACTGATAACTGCTGTTTCTACCCCAAACATAGTTATGGACTCAGCTCTTACTGTAACTGAATGGACATGCTCTCTTTAATTGGAACTGTCTCAGAGCACAGCAGGTTAACAGTTTGTTTCTGAGACAGGAGCTAGTTTACCATGAACTTTTTTTGGACAGAGAGTATTTCTGGATCAGGGCTTCCATGTCTGCTTGTATCTCCTTAAATCCCTACTCAGCCTGAGCAGAAAGCGGCTCCTACTGAGACTGGTTCTGCTAGAAATGTCTTTTGTTAAAAGGGACTTTTTCTTCTCAACTATCGCTGCATGCATGGTCAGATGCATGCTCGCCACATATTCATCCAAATGGTGCGTATAGTTCAAAGTCAATATCTCAAAGGAGAGGTCTATTCATATTCAGAATTCAAACTT
>NW_015152057.1:2978-7508 GCF_000732505.1 Cyprinodon variegatus | reverse complement strand
TCACTATAGCTCTGGTGAATTTCAATGGTGAAGTCCTCTTAAATAGTTGTTGTTGATTGCAGATGTGTCTAGTAGTTCCCATTGATTTAGCTTGTAAAGCGGGGAGAATGGCGCTAGGCTTACCGCACCATGACGTCACTGCTGGAAGATGGCAGGAGGGAGGGGCTACTATATTTGGGCAAAAATGGCCGCTCCCAGACTCAGTGATCGCAACGAAAATTATTTTTATTTTTTTACTGATTAACGCTACATTCATTAAATCACAATGAACTTCTTAGTTTTAGGTATAAATAATGATCAGTTGGTTATTCCTTGCTTACCGGACTTTTCCTTAAGTTGAAATCTATTCTTTACTGGAGCAAATATTGTTTTTATGCAACTTTTTACTTCTACTCCTTACATTGTAAAAATAGACTTGTTAGTTTAGTTTCATTTAAGCTCGTTGTCATTATGGCCTGTTTGTATTTAAAAAGAGGAAAAACCATCAAAATAATTAGTTTCATCCAGACAATTAATTTCTTTGTGGTTTGACTGATTTCTGCGCCAACTTGTTTTTCACTACATACAAAAAAAATAGTGTTTAAACACGATGCAAAGTTAGATCTGATACTGTTACTATCAGTTATAAAGCTAATAAAATTAAGTATGAAGAAATTATCATCCAGAATTGTAGAAAAATGTTCCTTTATTAATCAGCTAGTGCAGTAACCAGTATTAACATTTAACATTTTTTCCTGGATTACTTTTATAGTTTAAGTAGTTTTAAAAGTTTTCCTTTTGCACTTGAGTAAAAAACTTAAATTTATACTTCTACATAATAGTTTTAAACAGTAGGATTTCTACTTCTACTTGAGTAATAAGCAATAATATTAAAGCCATGTCTTAAAAATGTGGCACATTTTTGATATTTTGTCACTAAATGAAATAGTAATTTGTTACTGTTTCCTATCTGGAGGTGAAAATAGGAAACTAATTCTAAAGTTACACATTTGGGTATCTTATAAATCTTATCTATTAGTTTTGTTCTGAACAAACATTTTTGATGTTTAAATTTTCATTCATGCTGTAATTGCCAAACAATCTGGTGTTATGACAGAATGGAAAGTAATGTTTAGCTGGAAAGCAGGATATGAATCACTGCTCACGTGAAACATTGAGAAGTTTGAAGCTATATGTGTTTTGAGATATGTGATAATTTCCTTCCTTTTTTAAAACACATATGCAAACAGAAAGATGATCCCTCTGTCGTCATTTGATTGCTCCATTTAAGTAGTTTTGCTTGCCTTGGAGGAATGTCTGATTTAAAGGGATAGTTCAGGTATTTGGACACAAAGTGTGAAACGTTCATCATCTGTAGCTGGGATGTAACACTGTCCCTAATCCGAAATTCCTCCTATGAGAAATGTACCGGAGAAAAAGTAGTTCCAGTACAGGACTGGCTTTTTAAGCTAGACCAACTATGCATGTAATGAGGACCAACTCTGCCATATTTGAAAATAAATACAGAAATAAATAAATGCTCAATGAATAAATAAGCATACAATTAATTGCCCCGAAAAATACAATAAACAAATAAATGTAAGTAGAAATTAAATTATACAGTGAGACATTAATGTATATAACTCTTTATTTATTTGCCTTTGTAATATTTACCTTATTTATATTTTTGTCCTTTATAATCTTCAACTTTATATTTTAATTACTTATATTTTTAAGTATTTATTTATATGTATGTTATAATATTTTTGTCTGTTTTATTCTTCCTTTGTATTTTTTTACCCTAGTTATTTCTTCGCCGCTATTTATTTCTGCCTGCCCTTCTTACATTTCTGCCTGTCATATTTACATGTATAATTTCATTTCTACTTACATTTATTTGTTTTTTGTATTTTTGGGGGCAATTAATTGTATGCATATTTATTTATTGAGCATTTATTTATTTCTGTATTTATTTTTAAACATGACAGAGTTGGTCCTCTATATGCATGTGTTTAGTTAAACTAATTCAACAACTGTAAAGCCTCCTGGCACTATACCTTGATATCTATCTAATTTTTGGTTGCTATCACTCTGCTGCGTAGGTGAGGAAGTTCTTACCAACAGAAATAATCTAAACAGATCCTAAGCATGCTGAATAAATGGTAAATGGCCTGTACTTATATGGCACTTTTTTAAGTCAGATTAAATGACCAAAGCACTTTACACTTCACTCAGTCATTCACCTGTTCAATCACACCACAATGGTTGCAACTGACTTTGCAGCCACAGCAGCCCTGGGGCTCACTGACGGATATGAAGTGCCCTATACTGGCGCCACTTTTACTACATTAGCTTGATGAGGAGCACTCATTTTTGTTCCCTTTCAAGCCTTTGTATATTTTTGGGCGGGCGGGGGGAAGCATACAGGCACTGGGTTGGGTTCGGTCGCTCCGTCCCTGGCTGGCTCCGGACTGGGACCAGGAGCTGATGGCTCGGCGGGGCATTCCTATTTTATATACTATTCAGCAGTCTAATGGTGGTGGGGAAGAAACTGTTATGGAACCTTCTGGACCTGCATTGAATGCTTTGAAGCCTCTTCCCAGAGGGCAGCAGGTTTAACAGTCCATGATAGGGGGGTGAGGGATCATTGATGATGTCACGGGACACGCAGCGCTGGGATGAAATGTCTTTAATGGAGGGAAGAGGAGCCCCCATGATCCTCTCTGCTGTTCTCACCTTCTTCCAGTCTGAGGCGCTGCAGCCTCCACACCACACAGTGAGACAGCTGCTCAGAACGCTCTCCATGGTGCTTCTGGAGAAGGTGGGGAGGATGGGTGGGGGCAGGTTGGCTCTCCTCATCCTCCACAGGAAGTAAAGGCCCTTCTGGGCCCTTTTGACCAGTGAGGTGGTGTTTCCAGTCCAGGTGAGGGTGTCTGTGATGAATTTTGCTGCTGACCACCTCTACAGCTGAGCTGTTGATGAGCAGTGGAGCGTGGTTACGCCGGTTCTTCCTGAAGTCCACCATGATCTCCTTCATCTTCTCCATGTTCAGGATCAGGCTGTTATCTCTGTACCACCAGTTGCTCCACCTCCTCTCTGTAGTCCTGGCCGTTGTCGTCTCTGATGAGGCCCACCAACGTGGTGTCATCTGCAAACTTCACCATGTGATTGGTGGTGAACCTGGGGACGGGGTATTGTGTCATCAGGGTGAACAGCAGGGGGCTCAGGACGCAGCCCTGAGGGGAGCCTGTGCTTAGACTGATGACATCAGAGGTGTTCTGTCTGACCCGGACTGACTGAGGTCAGTTGGTGAGGAAGTCTAGCAGCCAATAGCAGAGGGGTGTATTGAAGCCCAGCTGTTCCAGTTTGCCCATCAGATGCTGTGGGATGATGATGTTGAAAGCTGAACTGAAGTCCAGGAACAGCATCCGCACATGGGTGTTCTTCTCCTCCAGGTGAGCCAGGCTCAGGTGGAGAGCAGATGAGATGGCATCCTCACTGGAACATCGGCAGGCAAACTGGAACAGGTCAAATGTTGGCGGCAGACTGGAGATGATGTGTTCCTTAGCCAGCCTTTCGAAGCATTTTATCATGATGGGAGTCAGCGCTACAGGCCCGTAATCATTTAGTGAGGCGACCTGAGGGTTATTTGGGACTGGAAGAATTGTGGCAGACTTGAAGCCTGCTGGCATTACGGATCGGTGTTCCAAGGTGTTAAAAATGTCTGTGAGGACAGCCAGTTCCTTATACACCTGCCCAGGTATGTTATCAGGCCCTGGAGCCTTCCTTGGATTGGCTCTCCTCAGAGTTTTCCTCACTTCAGCTACGTTCAGGTTTAGTGCCTCCTCTCCCTGGTGTGGAACAGCTTTCGTGCTGTTCTCAGTGCCTCTTTATCACCAGACTTGAAAGCTGAGTTCCGTTCTTTTAGAGATTTCCGAACCTCTTCATTCATCCAGGGTCGTTGATTAGCCTGGGTGGTGGCGTTCTTTTTGATGCTGACGTCCTCAATGCATTTGTTAATGTAGGCTGACAAAGTCAAGGCATCAGTGTTACTTTCGTCAGCTTTTTTTAATTTAGTCTTAGTCACAATGACAAAAGTCAATTTTAGTCTCAGTCATATTTAATCGTTGCCTTCCCGATTTAGTTTTAGTCTTAGTCTAAATGACGAAAATCATTTTAGTCTTAGTCCAATTCAGTCATTTTTGTCATTTTAGTCAACACTGTAAATAATAGAACTTCTCCACACACTGCTTTTTTTAACATATATATCACACTATACAGAATAAAACTTCACCACACATTGCTTCTCTTTTTCTCTATTTTATTTATATAACACTGTGCAGAATAGAACTTAACACACTGATATTCTTTTTAACATACACTTCCTATCCAAAAAAAAAGTCGCCACCAAAAAAAAGGTCGCTCACTCTAAAACTTTGTTGGACCGCCTTTAGCTTTGATTACGGCACGCATTCGCTGTGGCATTGTTTCAATATGCTTCTGCAATGTCAAAAGCTTTATTTCCATCCAGTGTTGCATTAATTTTTCACC
>NW_015152057.1:0-1894 GCF_000732505.1 Cyprinodon variegatus | reverse complement strand
TTCCACGACCACGGGATGTGTCTTTCGACATGGTTGTTTAGGAAATGAGAAGCAAGTCATTGTACCAGTTGGGGTTAAATAACTTGTTGCCAGCTGAAAGATAATCGCCCATGCAGTAATTATCCAATAGGAGGCTCGTACCTATTTGCTTAGTTGAATCCAGGTGGCAACTTTTTTTTGGCCAGGCAGTATATATCCCACTGCACACATTTAACCTTTTGTCGGCTTGTTTCATCATATCCACAAAGTCTTCATCCTCAATGGTCCTCGCAGGCAGGCCAGAACGCCCAGTCCACTTTGTCCTTGAGTTCTCCAGGGCTTTCTGCTCTTTGGCGTTAGGGGTGGGGGTGCAACAGACTTACCTTCCTTCCCCAACCTCTGCTTTGGCTGTGGTGTGACTGTGTCAGGAAGAAATTTAAACGATTAATATCCAGGTTATCAGTAGAAAATCTTTCTTCTGTGACAGAGAGACAGACAGATACAGGCACAGGAAGACACACACACACACACAGAGCCACATACATGCGCGCCTGCGCACGTGCACACACACACACACGCACACACATATACATTCACATGCATACACCCGTGCGCGCACACACACACACCCGTTCCTTACCTTCTTCCATATGACAGCATGTTGGCACCTTAGATGTCGCTTGAGATTCGCTGTGTTCTTCCCTGCCATTTTGAAGCCGCAGACTCTTTGGTGGCGTCTTTCCTCTGGTGTTTCCCTTTGTTCCCTTTGTGTTGTAAACGAAATGACTCCATACATCCATGCGTTTAACTAACCGCACACCAGTATCCACAATGACTGCGAAGTTGAGCTAAGCTACTACTGACTGAGTGCTGCGGTGCGCTGTGGGATAGGCAACAATGTGTAATCTTCTATGAAGCTCAAGTAACACTTATAATAACAATTACAAATTAAGCATAAACAATTAAATTTCTTAATGTCCATTCGTCAATGGATTGTACATTTTATCTGTGTTAGACAAAAGTAATTTTTTGTTTTCGTCATATTTTTTATTTTTTGGAAACAATTTTTGTTCGTTATCGTCTCGTCATTGTCACGTGAAAAAAGGGGCGTTGACGAAATATTTTCGCCATCGTCATGGTTGACGAAATTAACACTGCATGGCATACTCATCAATTTTTAATAAGTTTTCATATGTTGCTGCAGTCTTGAAGATTTTCTAGTCTGAGCATTCAAAACAGACTTGGATCTTCTACATGGCTCCCTCAGACCACACTCTGACCTATTTAACTGTCGGTTTAGCCCTGATCAGCTGGGGCTTATATGCAGGGATAAGCATGACCGAGGGATGATCTAATGACCCGAGGTGGGGGCGGGGGCTGCTCTGAATGCATTTTTTATGTCAGAGTAAACCTGCTCTAAAATGTTTTCACCCTGAGTTGCAAAGAAAACATGTTGGTGAAACTGAGGGAGAACAGTCTTCAAGTTAGCCTGGTTAAAATCCCCAACATTGATGAAAACACCCTCTGTGTGCAGATTGGAGCTCTGAGATAATACTTATAAAGATTTTCTATTCAGGATTAGAAATCGTCTTTGTAACTCCCACCTTGAAACTCCTGACAGCTATAACTATTTTGGATGTAAGGTAAATAGATTTTCCTGAGCTTTTGTCAATTAATTTGGACACCTGTCCAGGCGTTTTTGTCGAATTTTGGAGTTTTGCACCCGAGCAAACTGAAATTTGGGAGCTGCTGTTTTTCAGCACTTGTTTTGACTCTAATTCGCCAGGAGATAGATATATATATATCTATATATATATAGATATATATATATATTTCTGATTGAAAATCATTTAAATACTCTCGATGACACGCAAAAAATACATACAGGCTAGGTTTGTGCCAATGTTCTTTTTTT
>NW_015152056.1:109410-119147 GCF_000732505.1 Cyprinodon variegatus | reverse complement strand
AAAAAAAAATATTAAAACTGTAAATATACAGTCATATATTTGTATTACCGTTTTACTGGCAATAAATGAGTTAAAACTATTCTATCAGGTTCATTGAACAGATTTATTTACCATTGATCAGACGAAAGGCATTCTGCAACTCACATGAGTCACTTGCAGTCAGATGTCAACGTTCAATTCATTTATGACCACTGGCCAGACATTAACATCACATTTGGCAGTTCTTTCAAAAAGCTATAAACACAAGATCATAACACTTGTCTTAAATTGTTTTATTTATAAGCTTTTTTCAAACCTTTGATTTTCTCCACTGGGTTTCCTCCACTGCTCTAGGCCAGAGCTCCACATGTCTCACCAACATCTTCTAGATTCTGGCTTTCACCTAGCAAAACACTAGCGGTCTACAGATAAATTTTTAGTTTGATTCACAACCAAAATGCAGATTTTGAATGTTCAGCAATGCCTGTACACTGTAGTTTAATTCTCGTGTGTCATGACAACTTTAAAGACAGTACAATTTTTGCACTTCAAACTAGTTTACCTAGTTGTGCATGATATTTCTATGTCCAAAGATTAGGACTTTTACATATTTGGTGACACAATGGCAACATTATAAAAGGTAATGTCTTTTGACTAGTGATGGGTCCAGCAACACTGATGCGTGGGTGCATGCGTGGAGAGCATAGAGCCAAACATTGTATTGGTGCGCGTGTTGCTTCAGGAGTTGTTTCTAACTAATTGACTCACTAAACTTGGTTTAAAAACGTATCTGTCAATATGATGCATCTGCTAAAAAAATATATCTCATCTTTTGCGGTTTATCATTAAAATTATCAATAATTTTGTAGCAGCCCAAAACAAATAGGAACGTTTCAGCTGTTGCGTTTTGTATTTTACTTTTCTCGTTTTGTCATTCTTTTCCACTCAGTTATCACTCAACTTATCTGAATTTAAGTTAATTTCAAATTAACTCTTACTTTATTCACTGTTTTTTTCTGTACTTATTGTTTTAAAAGTATGATTTAAAATCCTAGTCCACAAGCATCCTCATTCACATTTTCCCCTAGATTTTCACATTATATGTTTACCTAATTTATTGGCTGCATCAAAAAAATCAAAGATATTTTCAGTTTAAACACCAACATGAAATAATACGATATAACCTACAATCACTTAAATTATATCATTGTACTAGGTTGTCAAATCAAGAGTCTTTAAATGTCTAGCTGGTGTCGGTATTCTGTGTGACAGTTTTAACGCAGTATCAATACAGTTTGGCAATGTGTCGAAACACTTCAAGATGCCTCATTAACCCATCACTACTTCTGACTCTTGGCTTACCTGAAGCGTCACTTTTTGCCTTCTTAAAAATGAAGTCCCACAAATTGCATTGTCTTTGCCGCTTCGCCATGATGCTGTTCAGCATGGCCCTCTGGGCCATCGTAATTTGGTCAGGCTACTTGTAAGCGTACAGCCTGCCAAATTTGAAAGGGCAATATTATTGCCATTACTGTTAATATTAATATAGTAGACATTTACATATTCAGTGATAAAATGTTATGGGGGAATGGTCATTTAAGAAGGAGGAAGATTTTTAAGATTTTTTTTAAAAAGGGGTTGCCATCCCCTCTCAACTCGAGTATTGAATATAATACCCACAATAAGAACTACAAGCAGTAATGCTGGCTGCCGTTTCCAGTCATCTGTTATTATGGGTTTAACTTTTTCCATCAGTCGCTCTCTTACTCCATTATGACTTTAATTGACTCTTGATCAAAGGATAATTTTACTGATGAGGGATTGATAAGACAGTTAAATATACCAGTTAAACCACTGAACTTTCAAATGGCGTCTGTGGAAAGCTCCTGTATTCTGTCACTGGCCTTCTAGGCTTATGTTTGAGTTTCTTTTAAATTTTTCAGTTCCACTTTGATTTATGTTATTCAGTTTTTTTGTCTTGCATTGGTTACTTTAACAATTTGTGTTATATTTATGCAATTTTGTATTTCTTGGCTTACTATCTGTTGCTCCCTTGTGCCTGTTTCCTTTCCCCTTGGCTCCCTTCTAATCACTTCTATCCACACCTGCTCCATATAAGTTTATTTGCCCATTTTCTGTTCTGTTGCTAATATATACACCACCTCTGCAGTTCCATATTGTTGGTTTCTTGTTGCTTTTTTGTTACTCGGCTCCCTGGTATCTCCTGTTTTCTTTCTTTTCTGTATTTTGATTTTTGGATTTTTGCCTCTGTTGCCTCTGGAATTTTCAATTAAATCAGCAAAACTAATCTCTGCCTCCTCATCTCTTAATTTGGGTCCTCAAAAACCTCCAGCAAACATTGACAATTTAGATTATTTCAGGAAGCCACAGGTAGTAACTCAGCTTTAAGGTATTGTTTTCCTATAGATTTAGGACATCCTTGACTAAGACTTCATAACCCCATACTGATTCTTTGGCTGGAATGCTAAGTAGCTGGTATCTCCCCTGAACTATCAACTGCCCTCATTCTGCCCAAACCAACAACTTTTTTTTCCAGTAAAAAACATAAATACCATAATTTGGCTGAGGGTTTTAGCACAACTCAGGCCTTCCCACTGCCTGCACAACGACCATATTATTGCTAAATAGATCTCCTGCCAGACATGCGTCTTTCTGCCAGTCACCTGTACAGCCTTTCTAAACAGGAATGCAAAGTCATGCAGGCCTGATTTTCAGACTAATGAAAAAATTCTTAGTTGGTCATCCTCTACATGGCACATAATTCTACATTGACTTTAGAGGGATTTATGATGTCCCTATTAAGAAAAAATAGAGATTACCACTCATGTTCTCTGTATTGGCACTACATCTTGGAGAAACTGTGTTTACTAAGCATGACCTATGTAATTCTTATCACCTGGTCCACATTTGTGAGGCGGGTAATGAACAGCTTTCAAACTACCATAGGTCATTTTGTATAGGCAGTCGTGCCGTTTGGTGTAACAAGCAGTTATATGTTTTTAATCCCAATCATATTAAGGGGAATCTGTTCTTTAATTGATCCCCTTTGTCTTACATTCTGCCCCGTCTGAACCGAGTACTCAGATTGCCCAATTAGCTAGAGTGATTTCATTAACCACAGATCCTACCCTGTCCAAAAAGAGACAGCCCAGTGAATAAATCTGATCTAGGACAGTTTACTCAGTCCCTTTGTCCCACCGTGCCTGATGTGTAAAATGCAGCTCATCTATATGGCAGCTTTGATTGGCCAGACCCCCCTATGCAAGAACCCCCTAGCATGCCAGTCCCCGAACTAGAGCAAATAAGCGTTCCAGAGCTCATTAGCGGGCCAGTCCCCAAGCCAGAACCCATTAGTGAACCAGTCCTCCCTTCTCCTCAGTAGCCTTCCCCCAGTGTCCTAGCCACTCAGTCAGCTCCACCCATTGTCCTAGCTCCACCATCTGAGCCTATTAGCATCCCCACTTCTCCAAGGCCCCTTAGCCGGTGGCCCCCTCCGAGGCTCCTTTGCTGCAGTCGGCGGCCCCCACTCTGAGGTTCCTGCACCGCAGTCGGTGGCTGCTGCAGCGACGCCGTCCTCCAAGGCTCCAGCTGCAGACACAGGGTCCCCCAAGGCTGCAGAGACGTCGTCCTCACAGTCGTCCTCCAGAGACCCCCTTTCCTCGCTGGCCTCACTGCCGACTTCCTGAGACTCTTCCTCGTCTTCAGCCTCATGGCCAGCCTCCAGAGACTTTTGGTTTCCAAAACTACCCACCTTTGTTTTGCTTTTTGGACTCTATTTTTGGCTTTTGTTTCGTGAGCAAAAAGCAGCAGAAGATGCTGTGTTTACATGATGATAAAGGTTGACTGATTTAAAATGTACCACTGAGTGCATGGCAGCTTCTTTCTCTTCTTTCTCTAATTACATACTTCTCAATAATCTGCAGTATGGTGTTCACTTTTGCAATTTGAACATTTTAAAATCAAGCAGAAATGTAGTATTTTCTTTGATCTCCAATTTATTTTCTACACAATTCTAAATAAGGATATAATGATGTTTATTTGTCTTGGTGAAATGACTAGGGACAAACTATTCAAAAAACAATTCATAACTTATATGTATTAAATAACAAGGAGACAGGAGAACAGATTTTGATATAAATTGTAATCTTATTCAGATCAGAGAAGTTACAGAATTTACTGAATGGCAGCTGCCCACCCTCTCGGTTCACCTGTCAGGAAGTGGCCCCAATTAACAGTTAAAAAGGCATTTTATTTGTCTCCAGTCTGCCACATGATCACATTTTCCATCATACACGTTAGCAGATGAATAGACATAATGGCTGCAGCCTTATCAAAATATTCCAATTTGCTCTTAGTTGATGGACACCACACTGATGTCATTCTCAAATATTTGCCACGTAAGAAATGAAGATTATAACTGTATCAGAGGAAATGTCTTAAGCTGATAAACTATTGTGGAAAACATGAGTTCTGACATGCAACAGGCAGCCAATAACAAGGTGTAATAAACTCAAACATCATCAATGATAATAATCTTAACAGTATAATGGGGATCTTAGTTCCCTCATTCAATATGTGAGTCTAAACAACAAGCATGAAAAAAGCAAAACTGCACTAATGCTTGTGAGCCACTATGTCTGCTGAGTTTTGCTTAACATATGTTGCTCTGTAGACTTCTATTCACTGAATAAAATAGTTAATTTCAGCATTGTTATAACATAAGTACAAACAGGTACTTTTAAACTATCATAAAAAGTAAGTAAAAACATAAACGTTCCTTTTTTTTAAGATAAAATTGCTCCATAACAAAGGGTTAAATTAGCTCAAAATGTACTTATGAAAACGCAAACCAAAGATTAAACTAAATACATAAAGAAATAGGATATCATTTTACTTGTGAATAAACACTTTCATCCATATTTTTCTTAATACATCTAATGGTTGCTTTGCTTCCTGGAAACTGCAGTGCTGCGTAGTCCAGGTCATTTCTATCTTCATCCTATGCATAGAAAAAAAAAGAATAAAATTGAAGTCCCTAGAAACATCTTATGTCAATAAAAGACTGTTTTTGTTCTATAGGAGTACATACAATATGGTCTTCCTTTTGGCCAACATCATGTCCGTGGCTTGATTTTTTGCCTTAAACAAAATAACACATTTAATAAATTTTTCTATAAGATTGGAAGTAATCAGACTGAAATATTTCAAAAAAGTAAGAGGAAAACCTAAATTACTAAATGATAATTTAGCCACAAAAAGAATGTTTATTTTTTTATTTTTGTTTAGAGTCATATGGAACCGGCTGTTCCAACGTTTGCAGTTCCGAATTGTCCCGAGTGGTGCAGACTTTACACGTGTGAATAAAGTAAATGTGTTTTGTCAATTATCATAAGGTCGGGATTGTTGTGGCGGAAGGTTCGCAAGCAAGTTGGTTGTGGCTGGTATCTCGGAAGCATCTTGCTGACCAGTTAGCAACTAAGAGCTAGTAGGTTCCCGATGGGAAATTACATTGGGACCAAGTAGCCCTTAGCAATGACACTGTCAAGGATCGCTAAGGACATGCAAGATGAGGAGGGTTTTGTGTTGGAGGTCCTAGGATTAGCCTCCTTCGTCATAATTTTTTATTTAGAGGAGGAAAGCAGGGACACAGTTGTTGTGGAAGGGGACGCCAGGGCGGCAGAAGCTTTGTTTGGTGTAGAAGGCTTACAGCCGTACATGTTTGAGCCCTTGCCTCACAGCGCTGCCACTTCTGTTAGCTTTACGCCTGCTGAAGACACAGATGTCCATCCCCGTGAACACTGAGATATAAAGTAAATGATTCTTATTTCTACCGTTGCGTGTATTAGCTGTGACATATGAATCAAGATGCTATGACTGAAAAAATTTATTGACATATGACCGTTAATATGTGATTGGCCGAATTTAGGTGTACAAGCTGACATATGACACCTGGCCTGCATAAAACAAAAAAATAAAAAACACAGATTTTAAGATAGGATTTTTTTTTTAAATAGAATTTTCTAACTTTTGGGTCAATAAGGTCTGATAAAGAGTATATTTATATATATGTTTAAGCCAGAATGATTTGACATTTAAATATGACTTCCCTATGACTTAAAACAAAAGTACCCTGCTCATGAACAGTGAATCAATATACATGTTAAAAGGTTCCGAATTCTTAGAGAAGATTTACTGAACATTACAGAAAACACATGATTTCAGTGATTGCCTCAAAGTGTTGCTCAACAAAAATTTAGTTCAGGAGCTCCACCAGGCTGCATATACTGTAAAAACATATATACAAAATCGGTGTCGTGATTTCGGTTATTTTGCATTTTTATTTATTAGTACTTTGCTCAATTTCAATTTATTTTACTGGCATCTGATTTTTTTTTTTTCTGTCTTTAATGGAACGGTATGTACTGTAATCCCAAGCATAAAGTCATTAGGAATAATACGTCAAACAAATAGAAGACCTTTAGACTGAATTCAATAAATAAACCTCACCTTTAATCTGTTTCTTGGCTTTTTTAATGGATAGGTAGCATGCAATTGTAATATGTAAAATAACAGAAATAATCAAGCAAATTTTTAGAGTCACCAGTGTGATAAATGAAGAGTTTAAAGATTGATCTAGAAAAGAAACAAACAAAAAAAACTTTTTAAGAGATGTTTTAAATGAACATTTCAACTTGGGTAGAAAAATAAAAATCTTACCAACTCCAAGAGTAGTCCCATCACCAAATAATATTTCTCCACATGTGGCTAGGGCACAGTAGTATGTCCCAGTCTCAGAGATACTGACATTCTTAGAGAAGCTATAAACACATTTTCTATCATGTTTCTTCATACAAACATCCTGAGGGACTCCACTGGTGAATACAATTTCTGGGTAAGAATTACTTGATCTGGCTCTAAACCAGAACACCTGGAGCTCTCCTGGACAAGTCTTGGTCTGAGAGCCAGACAGAATTGAACACTCCAGAGTTTCAGTTTCTTCCACATTTACTGTATTTGCGGTTCTTGATCTCTGCACAATTGTGTAGTTTATTGTTTTCTTGATATTTCCTGTGTGGCACAAAGTAACATTAGAAACATGCAAAATAATACAACAGTGAAAAAATTTATTATTTTTGTTTCTAAGAGAGCAAGTAGACGTGAGACTAGCTTTTTTTCTTTTTGTGTACTATACAATACTCTTAATCTACACAGGAATAATTTTACCTCGGCTTTGCCTTAAAAAACAAACTACCCTTGCAAAGTATTGTTATATTTGTTGTCTTCAAAAATATTATGGTACTTAGAGTAAAGAGTTTTTCTACAAAAAAAATGTTTAAAAGAATATGTAAAAGGGATCATAAAAACATAGAAAATATGTATAACCTTCTTAATAACCAAAGCATTGCATTAATTGCTTTTAAGTGTTTCTAGGGGTGTTAAAATCAGATATTGGTACAATAATACATGGGTAAATTGTTTTTATACCTTTTGTTGTTGACAATGGTTCTCTGTTTTAGTAAGGCTTAATTAGTGTCACTTGATCAAGCCTTTTCTAACATTCTACTATACAAAATAAGTTAAAAAGGTTTGCATAACTTATGCTAATGTAGTATTGGGTCAATATTGGCTGGAATATTGGTATCATATCAGAAATGAAAAAGTTGCATTGGGACATCCCTGGTTGTTTCCACTGGTATTTTGATCATAAGAGTGCTGACAGATTTTGTAGCAGATTTAAATTAGGATTTTGCTTAAACCTCTTTAAACGGTTGATTTAAGTTTAAGTCAGAAGAAACACTATTAAACTATTAAATACTATTAAATGAAAAAAATAAAAATAAAAACAAACTTTCCATTCAAATATTCCAGGTATTTAGGACTAAACTGTTAATACAAGGTCGGAGTATAAAAAAAGTAGAAACATATATACCTCTCAGTGACAAATAGGTTCCACTCCACGTATTCTCAGTCCAATCAAGGACTGCACAGTGATACATTCCCTCATCTTCTTCAGTGGTCCTCAAAATTGTGAGATTACTGACTTTCTCTAAATACGTTATCTCCAGTCTTGAGGCTAAAACCCCTGGTCCATATTTAGGGGCTGTGTTTTTTCGCAGCATTGTGATCACCCTCAGAGTATCTCCAGTACTCTGCTTGTACCAGTGAATACTTTTAATTCCCAACCATTCTTTTGGTAAATCACATGTCAAGGTTGCAGGTTCACCAAGAGTTACTGTGATCACTGGAACTAATGTGCCTTTATAAGAACAGATTTAGAAAGAAAAATAAAGTTACAGTGCCGTGCAATTTTTTTTTTAAACAATTTTAAAGGTAAATATTTCTAACAAAACATTAAGTAGACTTGTAAATAAGATATGTATTTATCTAGTAGAACTTACGTCCTTGATGAACAAGAAGCAGTGTGACCCAGAGGAGAATCATCTTCACAGTGTCTTCATTTGGACACTTGTTTATCTTTAAGTAAAAAAGGAGGTGTGGTAATCGAGAAGTCTATGCATCTGATTGGTTATCGCTAAATATACTCTGTCTTCCTTACTCATCCCCTGAGTAAAAACCCTTTTGCTCAATATGTTTAGGGTTTTATAAAAACACACACAAAGAAACTGTATTATTTAGAAACAAAACAAACCTATTACAATACTAGTACATGTACAAATCTACTAGAATACTATACAACATATACTATATACAATAATGATCTGTAACTTTTTTTTTTTCCTTTGAACAGTACTTTTACAAGATAAATTTTCTTGTGTGTTTTTTAAAATCTAATTAAACCCAAAGCATACAAATAACGCTATTCTGCTTGGAAATACATACAATTTGTCTTAAAACTATAATTAAACAAAAGCCAAATTTTTACTGGTTGTTTATAGATTTGTTTATTATACTGAATTATACGCTAGTAATCCAAACAATTATTGATACGCAATGTTTCATTTTTACTGGTCATTTTGTTTTTGATGTGTCTGTCAAGTTTTTTGTTTAGATTTGATCTTTAGATGTGCAATCCCCACTTGAAAGGGAAGTCTCTTCTGTTAAACATAACTGGCATACACTCAAGGAGTCTTCATTTTATTCATCTTTATTATGATGGTCATCATTTTCCTCTAGTCACACAGGTGAAAACCCTCAAAAGAGACAAAACATCTAATTACATTGAGAAGTCAACAAGACAAAAAAAATAAAATCAATTTTAACCAATCTAAATAATTTAATCATAAACAATAATAAACATTAAGTATTATATAGTGAAGTTAAACAGCAATTAATAAATTAGCATTTTTATCAAGATTTTTTCACATTTAACTAATAAACACCAAGTGTATTTTTTTCCCTTTTAATAATATTAAACAATCAAAGAGATAATGAGGGTCAGTCCATGTGAATGAGCAACTGTAATCAGCTTACTGGCTGTCCTTCACAGTTCTTAGAAAGTTTTTGCAGGGTTTGCACTTTGCATGTACTACCACAACTTTTTGGCTTGCATGCTGTGCTACTTCCTCAAACAAGAGTGAGAGGTCAGCCACACCAAAAATACACTCTTTAATAGCCAGAGATTGGGTCCGCCTGGTTCCCATCTCCAGCAGGCAGAGCAGAAAGAAGCAGCCGAGGAGATTGGCAGAGGGGAGTGGCTTCCTGGCAGTTCACCAGAACAATGTCAATATATTCTTGTTTAGTTTTTTTTTATTTTTCTTAAGTGTATTGACTTAAGC
>NW_015152056.1:104736-107789 GCF_000732505.1 Cyprinodon variegatus | reverse complement strand
CTTTTTGTTTTGTTTTATTTAATAAACGTTTGAACTTTCCTACTGACTGTCTCGCCTTGAATACTGGGTCCATCTGTCCTCGGTTCATGACACTATGAAAGGCTTGAAGTTTTACTCTTGCATTGCGTTTTCTCAAATAAAGATTATCTTAACAATAGACCTGACTAGTCTGTTTTGCCTCTTAACAGACTGAAACTTGACTAAGGACATATCTTCTTTGAATCAAGTGTTTAGATCTGGAGCAAAGTCTTAGCTCTCCTTGTTGTGGTACTTGTAAACAAGCTGCACAGAGAAAGTTGGGGGAGGGCAGCATGAAGATAGTTGACAATATGCTTTCATTTAGCCTGCAGGTATGGAAAATGTTGGTCTTAAAGACTCCCAAGAATGATATTAAAAACACTTGCTTTAGGATAAATATCGTTATATCTTCCAGCCGTGGACACAGAAGGACTTTCGGTCTATGGATTGAATGTAAGTTTACTTAAACTATTACATAACAACAAATTCTGTATTAACCTGGACATGGCTAAAACCTAAGTGATGGTCTTTGGTTTCATGAGAAATAAAAAAAAAAAAAAACATCAGCCAGGCTCACTTCATGAGGAGGACATCAAGAAGATGCACACTTAAAAATACTTGGGGATTCCAGTGGGTAACAGGCTGGAGTGATTCACTAGCTCCTTTTTTAAAAAGGGGCAGTCACCCGTTTATCCTATGGATCTTGAGGTCATTAGATGCGTGTGTAGCATTGCTGATGATGCACTTTGTTATATAGCATAAGTGTTAAGGAACTCTAAGTGGCTGCACAAGCTGGATAAAAGGACCCAGTGCTGGTAAGGAGGTTGAAGCTGTAAGCTATGTATCATAGCTAGGTATACTGATAAAACTGAAGGGCTTTTTGAAAAACCATAGACTCCCTAAGTTCTCTGTTTTCCGGGTCCTGGCGACCAGAAAACAAGCAGCTAATTAATGTGGCTAAATTCCTATGTATGTTCTTCTGTAATTGAACTCATTCCAAAGAATTTGCATAAGCACTCTGTACAATTCAAATGGAATATGCTTAGGATGATCAACCTCCATGCTGCTTCAGACGTCTTCAGAAAAACTGAGCAAAATTAGGGTTGCCTCCCATTTAAGCTTTTTATTGTCAGGTAACAGCACAAAGACATACAACCATGCACACACAGACACCTAAGGACAAAATTAAGAGACACTAAACAGTCATGATTTTGGACTGTGGGAGGAAGCCAGAGTACCCAGATAGACCCCACTCAAGCATTTTTTTTATTATTTCATTTGACATTTATTGCATGACATAAGTATTTGATACATTAGAAAAACAATACCCAATATTTGATTTAGAAAATGTTTTCAATTCAAATATCAGATGTTTCCTGTAGTACTTGACAAGGTTTGGATACTCAGCATGGGTTTTGGACTATTCGTCCATACACATCCTCCACATACTTCTGGTTTCAGGGCTTCAGCTGACAAATATGGACCTTTAGTTCGATCAAAATATTTATTTTCTCTTGAGTTCACATGCTTAGCCACTCCAGCACCTTGAGATGCTCTTAAACCCTTGGTTCAGCTGTTTTTGGAAGCATTGCATAAGCCCTGCGGTGCAACTGCACCTTCTAAGCTGATTGCAACTTTATATTCTGAGCTGTGTGACCGCTCTCCTGGAAGCTGCTGCTTCCACAATGCATGCTTGGACACCTGTCAATCCCAAGAATGGACAAGTCTGCTCTGATGCCTACTCGGTAAAGAGGGAATGGCGAGAACAACATCCGGTGACTTTGTCCGTTGTCTTCTTGTTCTTGTGAATTGGAACAGTACTACGGCTGAGGCTGATGACATTTCATAAATACACAAGCACATGAGAACGCACAAATACACATATTGAGTAACGGCCAAAGACTAAACTCGTGAGAATACAGAGTGAAATAAAGGTCACAACCACCAGGAGCATGAACAGATAAAAGCTAATGTAATAATATAAACCTTAGTTTATATTAAGTCAGTTAAATTAACATGCTGCTCTTATTTTGCACATCTCTGATGTTGCTACTATTTTCAAATATCCATTACTGTAAAAATGTCCATAGCTGTATATTGGTTATTTATTCTCCAGGTGCAGTTTTATAATTGTAAAACACTTTACAGTACAGTATTTTATTATCTTTTAACTCTTCACTATTATGTTATTTTTATACATTTTTCTAAGGTCTGCATGTGACCATTATTTTTCTATAATTTTTTTGCTGTTGTAAACACCAGAATTTCCCCCATTGTGTAACAGTAAAGGGATTTTCTATTCTATTCAATTCTATTCTATAAAAGTGGTAGAAAGACATAAGTAAATCTAAACAATGTATGTATAAAAAATATATCTGCAAAATCTTTTTTATTCAAAAACAAAAAATACTAATCAGCAAATTGTGCAAAATAGCAATTACAAAATAAAAATCATATCAGATTTATAGTCCCCACACTGCAGATATATTAGAATTTGTCCTCAAATTATAGCCAAACCTTTAGATAAATCAAACATGCCCTGCGATGGACTGGTGAACTGTCCAGGGTGTACCCTGCCTCTCGCCGGTAGACAGCTGGAGAGGGGAACAAGCACCCCTTGTGACCCTGCTTGAGATAAAGCGCATCAGAAAATGGATGGATGGATGGATCTAACATTACCCGTCACATATATTCACCACTGTTCAGCACCAAGTACCTTTTTCCTCTGATCACGGAGCAGCTGGCTTGCTTGGTCTCACAATGAATCCTGGGATAACTAAGCATAGATAGGATACACCGGACCTATCCTTCAAATCACGCAAACAGAAGGACGCATTTGTAGGCCGCATAACAAGGAGTTTGGAATCTGACCAAACTTCGGCTCTGTGGTATGAAGTAATCAACCTTAAAATATGGCCATCGGAGGAAGCATCCCAAAAATTTGAACACAGCCATACACTTAATCTGTATATTCAATGGAAAACAGAGGGGAGCTGTGTGTCATGCTGCAGTGCAACAGAGTCAGTAGTAATTAC
>NW_015152056.1:101559-103476 GCF_000732505.1 Cyprinodon variegatus | reverse complement strand
CATGCTCTGTGCTGTCCAGAGACCACAGGGCATGCTCTGTGCCGTTCAGAGACCCTTGAGCCTCAGGATGGATCAAGTTATGATCAACTGAGCACTGCCAAAGCTCCCCCTCAAGGCCCCTCAGCGGGCGCTCCACGCCTCAAAGGCCCCTCAGCCGCCCCCTCCGAGGTTCCTGCTCCGCAGTCGGCGGTCCCCTATGAGGTTCCTGCGCCACAGTCGGCGGCACCCTCCGAGGTTATTGCGCTGCAGTCAGCGGTTGCTGCAGAGACGGCGTCCTCCAGGGATCCAGCTGCAGAGACGCAGTCTTCACAGTCATCCTCGAAAGGCCCTCTTTCACTGCCAGCCTCAAGAGACTTTTGTTTTCCCTTGTCCAACTTTGGTGGGCTTTTTTGGACTCCCAGTTTTGCTTTTGTTTCGGGGTCTTCTCAATCTAACCTTGACAATGACCGTTTGACACACAGGAGGTTGACTGTTTTTAAGCCACTCCAACACCTACAAGAGCATGATCAAAGTTTCTTCCAAGGGAAAGTATCAAGATTCTTGTGTTATTGTTTCTTTTTTTTCTCATTGCAGATGAGTACTTCTGGTTTTAAATTTTTGGCAGTGTATATAGTTTGTGGTACTTATTATATTTTATTTTTATGTAGGTATTTTCATTTCTATAAAGCTGGTTCTACCCTGACCTTCAACTTTGATTTGCCAAAGATTGAGATCACTGCAGTGGTAGAAGCAGAATCCAGGAGACATGCTCAAACTAATTGTAAAATTAAAACAGAGAAACCAAAAACCTGCAACATTTGAGTTTGAACCAGAGTTTCGTGACTCGAGATTATCGGTAAATAACAATGAAACATTTAGTCTCTCTAGGAAGGATTATCGACCCTGGCATTTTTCCATCTGCAGCGGCCCTCTTATGGACCTTTAACATTGTATTACTTCTTGATATCCTTGAGTTATTTACTGTCACAGGTAGGTGCTTTGGCCTGAGAGTAAGTGTTGGGGCCGGTATGATTTAAGGAGGGGCGGCCCTCGCACACTGAAATTAGGACCAGCCCACCGGGCAAATGCCTGGTATCACAGATTACCAGTCTGACCCTGGTACCAAGACTTAGAATTTCCTTAAGCCAACTCACCCTCCTCTCTGGCGGATAACAATTTTCTGTTTCCTGAAGCTGTTCTGTGGGTAAAATACTTGCTCATGACAGACAGGGGGAAGCCATGGTAGTGCTAAGCTAGCGCTAGCCTAGGTTGGTTAAAAAATCGACCTGTACTTGATTTTACTAATAATACAACAGTAAAAAGAAATGGAGGCTCAAGAGTGTCTATATTCATAGATTTTATTTTCCTGATAGCCAACAGGTATCAAGAGGCTGACTGGAAGTTTGAAAATATGCATATTAGTTTTGTAAATTGATGTACATGGATCACACATGTTTTTTTAATTGGCTTTAAACTATAATCAATGAGTAGAAGATGCTGCGTTTACATGAAATAACCAGGACACATGACAACAGATTTTGATATAACTTGTAATCTTACTCAGATCAGAGAAGTTGCTTAGAATTTACAAAATGGCAGCTGCCCACCCTCCGGGCTCACCTCTCAGGAAGTAGCTCTGATTAAAAGTAAAAAGACATTGTATACATCTTCAGTCTGCGACATCATACCATTTTCCATCATACACGTTCGCAGATGAATAGACATCATGGCTCCAGCCTTATCAAAATATTACAATTTGTTCTTAGTTGAAGGACACTGCTCTAATTCCATTCTCAAAAATTTGTCACGTACAGAATGAAGATTATAACTGTGTATCAGGACAGAGGAACTGTCTCAACCAGAATATTGTGGAAAACATCAGTTCTGAAACACAGCAGGCAGCCAATAACAAGGTGTAAAAATAAACTCACACATCAT
>NW_015152056.1:97706-98514 GCF_000732505.1 Cyprinodon variegatus | reverse complement strand
CTCTGCACAATTGTGTAGTTTATTGTTTTCTTGATATTTCCTGTGTGGCACAAAGTAACATTAGAAACATGCAAAATAATACAATAGTGAAAAATTGTATTGTTTTTGTTTTTAAGAGAGAAAGTAGATTTGGGACTAGCTTTTCTTTTTTTTGTGTAATATACAATTCTCTTAATCTACACAGGAATAATTTTACCTCGGCTTTGCTTTCAAAAACAAACTACCCCTGCAATGTATTGTTATATTTGTTGTCTTCAAAAAATATTATGGTACTTAGAGTGAGGAGTTTTCTACAAAAATTATCTTTAAAAGAAAATGTAAAAGGGATCATAAAAAAACTGAAAATATTTATAAACTTCTTAATAACCAAAACATTGCATTAACTGCTTTTAAGTATTTCTAGGGGTGTTAGTATCGGATATTGGTACAAAATTACATGGGTCGATTGTTTTTATACCTTTTTGTTGTTTACTATGGTTCTCTGTTTTAGTAATATCACTTGATCAAGCCTTTTCTAACATTCTATTATACAAAATAAGTAAAAAAAAAAATGTTTGCATTCCTTATGCTAATGTAGTTTTGGGTCAATATTGGTATTGGTTAATTCTAAAAGCTGGAATATTGGTATCCTATCAGAAATGAAAAAGTTGCTTTGGGACATCCTTGGTCTTTTCCACTGGTATTTTTATCATAAGAGTGCTGACACATTTTGTAGCAGATTTAAGTTAGGATTTTGCTTAGGGCTGGACGATATAGAAAAAAAGCTTATCGATAAAAAAAAATGCATATTGATCGATATCGATAATTA
>NW_015152056.1:94707-96161 GCF_000732505.1 Cyprinodon variegatus | reverse complement strand
TCGATCGATATATATCGTTATTGAATAATCGCCCAGCCCTAATTTTGCTTAAACCTCTTCAAACGGTTAATTTAAGTTTCAGTCAGAATAAACACTATGATTAGATAAAAAAATAAAAATAAACTCCCAGGTATTTAGGACTAGACTGTTAAAACAAGGCGGGAGTATAAAAAAAAAAGAACATATATACCTCTCAGTGACAAATAGGTTCCACTCCACGTATTCTCAGTCCAATCAAGGACTGCACAGTGATACATTCCCTCATCTTCTTCAGTGGTCCTCAAAATTGTGAGATTACTGACTTTCTCTAAATACGTTATCTCCAGTCTTGAGGCTAAAACCCCTGGTCCATATTTAGGGGCTGTGTTTTTTCGCAGCATTGTGATCACCCTCAGAGTATCTCCAGTACTCTGCTTGTACCAGTGAATACTTTTAATTCCCAACCATTCTTTTGGTAAATCACATGTCAAGGTTGCAGGTTCACCAAGAGTTACTGTGATCACTGGAACCAATGTGCCTTTTTGAGAACAGATTTAGAAGTAGAAATAAAGTTACAGTGCAGTGCAATAAGGCATAAAGGTAAATATTACTAACAAAACATTAAGTAGACTTGTAAATAAGATATATATTTATCAAGTAGAACTTACGTCCTTGATGAGCAAGAAGCAGTGTGATCCAGAGGAGAATCATCTTCACAGTGTCTTCATTTGGACACTTGTTTATCTTTAAGTAAAAAAGGAGGTGTGGTAATCGAGAAGTCTATGCATCTGATTGGTTATCGCTAAATATACTCTGTCTTACTCACCCCTTGAGTAAAAGCGCTTTTGCTCAATAATATTATTTTATAAAATAACAGACAAAGAAACTCTATTAGAATACTATAGTACATATACTTTATACAATAATGTTCTGTAACTCTTTTTTTCCTTTGAGCAGTACTATTACAAAAGACATTTTCTTATGGGTTTTTTTCAGTGATGGGAGTAACGGCATTGAAACTTAGTAACGCCGTTACCTTTTTTTTAGTAACGAGTAATCTAACTAATAACTTTGACTGTAACTACAACGCAGTTACCATTGCTGACACCCCTTTACGGCACGTTACTCAGGTCACATAATTAAGAGAGGGGAGGATGAGATTGGCTGATGTATAGTGAGATTACGTCTGTCAGTTGGGTAGGTGGGTGTTTCCGCTGGCAGGTGTTAACATACAGCACACACAGAGAGATGGAGAGTGAGGATGACTCCAGCAGCAAAACAGTGTTTTTTTTCCCATGGAAATACGTTATGTTATGTCCAGCTGCGTTTCCCCATCAGATACGGTTTCACCTGCATCTCCGCACAGCACAAGCGGCACGATTGACCACGCAAGCGACAGGAAACACAAATGCTCACTGAAGGCGCGTAGTAGCCGCCCTGTGCTCGCGCCACAGGGGAACTAGGGAGAGCGTGAA
>NW_015152056.1:83249-94642 GCF_000732505.1 Cyprinodon variegatus | reverse complement strand
TGGGAGGGTTATTAATTTAATACACTCACCAGATCTGAACACCCTGTTAAAAAACTTCACACCCAGGAGTAGAGGTAATGCAGCCTGGCGATATTTACATTGCATCAGATAGAGTTCCCCCCGTGTTAAGAGCTATCTGATGGGGTTTATAGGCCCGTAAGATAGCGTTCCCCCCTGATGTAATTTACGTTGAGTTGTAATAAATGCAAAACTCTCTGCAGGTTGTTGTTTTTGTCGTCCTCTCTATTCAGCTGGCTTTTGAAACACACAGCGAGAAGGTGGGGGCCGGGTGGTGAGGGTTATGGGGGCGAGAAACGCAAAAGTAACGCAATAGTTACTTTTACTAGTAACTTGTTACTTTTATTGTGGAGTAGATCAGTTAGTAACTCAGTTACTTTTTGGGAGAAGTAACTAGTAACTATAACTAATTACTTTTTCAAAGTAACGTCCACAATCCTGTTTTTTTTTTTTTTTTAGAATCTAATTAAACCCAAAGCATACAAATAACCCTATTCTGCTTGAAAATGCATAAAATTTGTCTTAAAACTATAATAAAACAAAAGACAAATTTTTACAGGGTGTTTATAGATTTGTTTATTATACTGAATTATACACTATTAGTTTGAACAATTATTGGTACTGAATGCTTAATTTTCAATCGTCATTTTATTTTTGATGCGTCAGTATATTCATGTTTATTTTTCTTTGTTTTTCCTAAGTGTATTGACTTAGGTTTGCTCTTGTTCAGTCATGTTCTCATGTTTAGCTTGTTCTAAAGTTAGATATCAGGGCATTCCTTTCACAGAAATCTAAGTATCAGACCCAAACAACTCTGACATTTTCAGAGCTGTTGATGATTGGTTTGTATTTATGTGGTATTAAGTTCAATGAAATGCTGAGGCTAATGATGATTATAACATCACTTACCATTTCTATTGGGTGAGAAACACAGAAACATTCAGCAATTTGTCCACAAGTATTTTTAAAAATCCAATACAACACAATGCTCAGGTCCCTCAAAGTCAGTGTAAGAATTTATTTACTGATGTCAAGACTTTAAGCGTGGTAACAATAATAAAAAACATTTAAAACTCCTACTGCACCACTGTGACTTTCCAACATCTATGAGATGGAGGGAACAAAGACACTGAAGCACTAAACACATAACAGGTAACCAACATATTTTCATCCTTACTTTGTAAAAGCACCTTCAAATGGTTAATTTTATATTATTACATCTGTCAGAAAAGCAAGGTCAGGTGGACACTTAGCATCAGTTTACAGGGTCTTATTTGTTTCATTTTTTTTATAAATGCATTTATTTCAATCAGCTTTCTTCAAGAAAAAAGACCTCTGCTTTATCTTAACCTGGCTCAGTTACTGGAGATCAGTCTGGAGGAACTGTCCCCATGTTCTGCAGAACATCCCTCTATGAAAGGATTGAAGCTTTATTGTTGCTTTGACTTTGCTCAAATAAAGTTGGTCTTAACAATAGACCTGACTAGTCTGTTTAGCCTCTTAACAGACTGAAACTTGACTAAGGACATATCTTCTTTAAAGTCTTAGCTCTCCTTGTTGTGGTACTCATAAACAAGCTACAGAGGGAAAGTTGGGGGAGGGCAGCATGAAGATAGTTGACAATATGCTTTCATTTAGCCTGCTGGAATGGAAAATATTGCTCTTAAAGACTGCCAAGAACAGTATTAAAAAGACCTGGTTTTGGGATAATTATCATTATATCTTCCAGCCTTGGACACAAAACAAAATTCTGCCTATGGATTAAATGTGTGTTCATTGAAACTATTAGGTAACAACAAATTCTGTACTAACCTCGACATCACCAAAACCTAAGAGATGGTGTTCGGTTTCCTGAGAGATAAGACATCAGCCAGTCTCACTTCATGAGGACTACATCAAGAAGGTGCACACTTAAAAATACTTGGGGATTTCACTGGGTAACAGGCTGGACTAGTTCACTAACACAATCCTTCTAAAAAAGGGGCAGTCATCTGTTTATCCTATGAATCTTGAGGTAATTAGATGTGTGTGTAGGGTTGTTGACGCTGCACTTTCCTATGTAGCAAAAGTGTTAAGGAACTGTAAGTGGCTGCAAAAGCTGGATAAAAGGACCCAGTGCTGGTGAGGAGGTTGAAGCTGTAAGCTATGTAGCATAGCGAGCTATACTGATAAATCTGAAGGCCTTTTCGAACAACCATAGTCTCCATGGCTGTGTAAATTCTCTGTCTTCCTGCTGAATGCCTACTACACGTACTTTCTTCTTTAATGTAACTCATTCCAAAGAAATTGCATAACCACCCATTATGATTTAACTAGAATGTGCTCAGGAAGATAGACCTCCATGCTGCCTCACACGTTTTCAGAAAAACTGAGCGAAATTACCGTTGTCTCCCATTTAAGCCTTTTTTCAGGTAACAGCAGACACCCATACCATAGCCTTTTGGATCACAGAGACACACAAAGACATATAACTATGCAGATGCACTGACACCTAAGAATAAAATTTAGAGGCACCATTTTACCTAAAAGTAAGATTTTGGAATGTGGGAGGAAGACAGATTACATGGAGAGGCCCCACGCATGCACGGGGAGAATATGCAAACTCCATGCAGAAAGACCCTTGGCTGGGAATTGAATCTTCAGAATCTTCTTCATGAAAGTTTTTCAGAATTAATTTGCCATTTATTGTATGACAAAAGTATTTGATACTTTAGAAAAACCAACACTTAATATTTGGTATATAAGATTTTTTCAATTACAAATATCAAAGATTTCCTGTAGTTCTTGACAAGCAAAAGGGACTTTGGACTATTTATCCATACACATTCTCCACATCCTTCAGGTTTCAGGGCTTTAGCTGAAAAATATCTACCTTTAATTCCCTCCAAAGATTTATTTTCTTTTTAGTTCACTCCTTGAGATGCTCTTAAACCTTTGGTTCTACTGTATTTGGAAGCAGTGCGTAAGTCCTGCAGTGCAGCGGCACTTTCCCCACTGATCACAGCAACTCTAGTCAGTCAGGGTGTTTATGTGTTTAAAGGTAAATAGTACATGCTTCAACCTAAATAGTAACTATACCTCAAATCAAGCTTGTTCTGTTTTTTTTTAGCTTGTACCTGTTTTCATGTTAGAACAATCTGTCCAAAAAAACAAAACTTTGACCTGCTGTTATTGTTTTGACTGTAATCATCTGACAGATTGCTTCTGCATTGTTATCTGCCTTCCCTTAATTTAGTCGCATATTGTCAAGAAACTGTTTCGCCATAAACCATGATAATAATTTTGGACATTGAGAACCAATGTCTATGTTTCTTCTTAGCATGATCACTGGAGAAGAGAATGCAGTTTTGCTCATAAAACAGCTGGGAGACCTTTCTTTTCTGCTCTGAAACCCAGGCTCAAGACCCAGATCTCCAGAATGAACAAGGCTAAGTCATGATGATTGACATTCCATAACCGAACTGCTGCAAAACAGGCCGTTTGCAACACATTTCTCTGAGTTTCAGAACTTACAGCACCAGACTGGAGGTGAAAGAAGCCATTTCTTAGGTTCGAGCCGCAGGGGACAAAGGACCCCCCCAGCCTTTCGTGCGAGCCTGCCCTGCTAAACTGCTAAGTGCTGAGGAGAAGTCAACCCTTCCAAAAGGGACATGGACAGAGGTTTGCAGGTCTGGCACAGTTAGGGACAGAATCTAGTTAAACAATACATATTTTGATGATTTTGATCATTTCATGTGTTTACTGATGAATAAAGACAAAGCTACCAGGATGGACTGCAAGCTACGCTTTACTACAGTAATATGTTTTGAGCTCTTGTTGAAACTTGGACAAGCTTTATTACAGTAAGGGTCTAAACACTGATATAACATTAGTGTCCATGCGTTTTCTCATATGTTTATTACATTTGGATTACCAAGTATGACCAAGAGTCATTTAATGGAATCCTCATGTCCATACGCTCCTAGCTATTTCAAGGAGGGTAAAGAATCATTTAACCAAAGGTTACTGAGTCCTGATTAAGCAAGTCATTAAGTGAAACAATATTTGGCCAAATACATTTTTATTCACCTCATGGATCTGCATTGTGAATTGGTTTGAAAACATTCCAATTGCTATAAATAATTGATATAATAATTTTCCCTTCCTCTTCGTACATAGTAGTTTAGTTTAGTTGAGTTTCAGTAGTTTTAGCCAAGAATCTTTAACTGAAATATGTTTGACTTGGAGCTGAATGATTTTGTTAATAAACTGTAATATTTTGCACAAGAAGTTGTGGTGAATTTATTCCATGTATCTGCAGAATTAACTGTTTGACCATGATTTGAACTCGATTCACACTTTCATTTGTTGTTCTATCACACAGCCAATAGGGCGCGTGTTCATAAGCAAAATATAACAGTCTGAATTATATCTGATTAATAAAGATAATTGACATCCCTACGGGGGAGGGCAATAAACATCTTAAAGTTTCAAAACTTCAATGCCCAGCTGGCTGGGCATTCCACAATCCTCAGTAAATATTATTTCTTGATTTGGTGCCACCAATAAAGTTTACCATTTTTTCTGTCCCAAGCAGTTAGATTTTTCCTTAAAGAAACTGAAAGATATAATTGTATTTTAAGAAAATAACTTTACAAGATTTATTGAACAATTATCAAATAAAATATGCAAACTAATTCTACATTTTGATATGCATGATAAAGTTTTACTTTGTCTTACTGCTCATATTCACATGTGCTGCCAAGTAATGCCCTTTTAAACAGCACTTGGTAAACAACAAATTTGATCAAATGGTCCACATCATTGATTTGTATGTGGTACACGTGATATGGTTTTTTAGTTTCTCTGAGACATGACTGAGGATGACTAAAATGAAGCCATAAGAGCGTTCTGACCAGCTGTCTCACTGTGTGGTGTGAAGGCTAGAGCGCCTCAGACTTGAAGAACATGAGAAGAGTGGTGAGAACAGCAGATAGGATCATTGGGCCGTAACATCATCAGCCACTCTTCACACCCCCACCATGGACTAATCTCCCTCCTGCCTTTTGAAAATATGCTTCCCTGCATTCGATACAGGATCGACAGGTTCTCCAACAGTTTCTTCCCCACTGCGATCAGACTGCTGAACTGTTGAAAAAACTAAATTGGGGGAGTGGCAGCTTAGTGGTTAGGGCATAGAGCTTGTAATTCTGAGCTTCTGAGTTCAAGCCCCACTCCTACAGACTGCCACTCTGGGTCTCTGAGCAAGACCTTTAACCCCACACTGTTCCCTGGGCGCCTCACCATGGAAGTCCACTGCTCCCCAAGGGGATGGATTAAATGCAGAGGTAAATTTCTCCAATGTGAGATCAATAAAGTTCAGTTATTATTATTATTAATGTCGGAAACTCTGCATCACACTGATAACACCAAACCAAAAATACAGAATATTGCTGCAGCTGAAAAGAGGCCGCACGTCATATTAAATAAACACTTCGAATTTTCCCACTGTCTGTCATGCCTGAATTCTGGGTCCTATATGTTCTGAGCCTTCTGACATAGAAGTCATTGTTGCATTGCCTATAAGAACCTTAACCCCACACTGCTCCCCCGGCACCACACAATTGCTCTGTACTTGTTACAGTGTAATGACAATAAAAGCTGGAAAAAAAAACATATGTATATTAGAAATTGCTGCATTTTGCTTTGTCATCCGTCACACATAGACTTAACCTGTATACTTGAATGGCGACGGAGGGGAGCTGTGTGTCATTCTGCGTTTCAACAGAGTCAGTAGTTACCAAAAAAACTAGAAAAATTTCTCTTAATGACCGAATAGAGGATGCATGGATGAAGGGCTCATTGTTGATGAGGGGGTCTATTTCACCAGAGCTGAATTCGAAAATCTGAGGGTAATAGATAAAGCCTAACCCAACCTAGCGTGAGAAGTGCACTCTGGCTTCATCCATTCCAAAAATGCCAAACCAGGTTCCTTGTGTGTGGCTAGTCCACTACCTCAAGCCAGGTGTACATAATGAAGCTGAATGTGATACGAAGACTTTCTTTGAGAGATCTGATCACAGGCATAACTTTCTGTAGGACTGGTGTGGACATGTTCCCACCAACTTTTGGCTGGTGGGGACAGTCCCCACCAATAATTTCCGCTTTTTTTCCCCTTTCTGCTGATTTACTTTAGCCAAAGGTAACAGATTTGGGTGCAGCTATCTGTCTTCTGAGCCGTGTTTTTTTTTTTTCCTCTCTCCTGCAGCTCCCGGTGTAACATCGGCTGTGTTCGAATTTATGGGCTGTGTCTTCCAAGGATGTGGTCTACCTGGACTGGATCCTTTTAAGTCCTTGAAAATAAGCATATCGGAAGAGTTTTGGCTGTGAATTCAAACAGGTCTATCCTATCCTATGGCTTTCTCCGCCATACGCTCTGTGGCCTTTGTGTAACAGTTGACACACAAAGCAGAAAAATAATGAAAACCGAACTATGTAAAACTGTTTCTTTTTACATTTTTTTCTTCTTTTTTTATTGTAAAGTGAACACAGATTACACTCATGAGTATACAGATTGGAATAAAGGTGCCAACAAATGAGAACATTAACAAATAAAAGCCAATGTAATGATATAAACTTTAGTCAGTTAAATTAACATGCTGCTGGCATTTTGCACATCTCTGATGTTGCTGCTATTTTCAAATATCCCTTACTGTAAAAATGTCCATAGCTGTATAATTGTTATTTATTCTACAGGTGCAAAGTGATTTATATTGTTAAAACACTTTACAGTACAGTATTTTATTGTTTATCTTTTAACTCTTCACTATTATGTTATTCTTATAAATTTTTCTAAGGTCCACATTTGTGTGACCACTTTTTCAAATTTTGTTTTGCTGCTGTGAACACCAGAATTTCCCCATTGTGGGACAATAAAGGGATTTTCTATTCTATTGTATTCTATAAAAGTGGTAGAAAGATATAAGTAAATCTAAACAATAAATATATATATATACATTTATTATCTTTTCTTTAAATAAATGTTATTAATACCTGATTTTGCATCATCTCCCCTCTTTTGTTGCTGCTCCTGAGCTAGAACATTAAACGAGTATGAACACAACACATACATTTTTTAAATAAAATGACTTAAAGAAATTGTACAAATGACAGATTTCAGGTTTTATTTCAACCAACTCTTGCTAGTTTATTGGTAGAATTGCTCAGTTACAACTTTATTTTACAAAGGGAACATAAAATCTGGTCTTTTAGGGTCAACTATAAAAATAGAAAGTAATTCTTCTTACAAAATGAATCATCCTTATTTTCTGTGGTTGGTTAGATCTATAAAACATGTCACACATGTGTCATGTATGTTTATTTTACAGTTAGATCTTTAAAATGTAACTCACATTAATATTCAATATTGATATTTAACATAAGAATACACACTGTCCTCAGCCCCATTCATTTTCTTTCGTCTTCTAGCTTTACCAGCAGAGAAGTGTAATTCTGCATAGTTCAGGTCGCGCTCGTCACCATTCTGTAAAGGTAATAAAATGGCAATTAAAAAGTGAAGCTGACAGAAATCATTTTGGTACCTGTCAAAATTGACTGGAGTTTACAGCTTTACTTACAGTCTGATCACTTTGCTCACTCAAGTTCCTCAATCTTTCTTGTGAAGGGGTCCCTTCTATCTCTAATTGTGAAGAAAGAAACAAGAAAGTGTTTTCACTCTGACTTCAACTGAGTATTTTTTTTCTCTCTCATCTTCTCTTCACTCATGAATAAAAAAATACCCGGCCACAACATAGGTCATTTTTTTTAAACTTATTTTGAACTTAATATTTTCTTTACATTTTTAACCCTGAAAAAGTGACAGATATTATGTCACTAAACTTTAAAGTTAGTGGTCATACATTTCACAACAGTTATCACCTTTCATTACATTAAGCTATTTTATAGTTTGTAAAATTAACCCCAAAACAAAGCTGTCATCAGTGTATAAAGTTTACTATGTGTATTGAGTATAATTAACAGTGTTGGGCAAGCTACTTGTCCAGTGTAGTGAGCTAAGCTATCAGTTACTCAACAATAAATTAAGCTTCACTACACAAAAGCTACCACCTAAAGAATTATAGCAAGCTAAGTTACACTAATGTGTTAAAAGTAGCTTAGCTACTTAATGTTGTACCAAGCTAATGTCAGTTCAAAATGTCTCCTTTAGAGAAAACGTCTTCAGACCTCAATTAAACAAATCGATTCCAGTAACAAATGAAACTGTTTACAAAAGAAGGTGAAAAAATAAAGAAGCTAATTAAGAGATATATACATTTATGTCTCACTGTATAATTTAATTTCTACCTACATATTTATTCATTGTATTTTGGGGGGTAATTAATTGAATGCTTATTTATTTATTAAGCATGTATTTATTTATGTATTTATTTTTATATATGGGAGAGCTGTTTCTCCATACCTAAAAAATCTTATCTGTGCAAATAAGCCTTGAAACAGATATATGTAAACATCCTGTCTGGTAAATTAGGCCATGAAAATGCAATATGTAAGTTTGGCTACTGCTCTCTAATGAGAATATCTTAGTGGCACTCATCAGATTTAACTGGAAATTAAAGGCGCCAATAAAGTTAAAGCTGATATATTTTTCTCATTTTTATTTCAAAAAAGTTGACTGTAGTTGACTGTTTTAATTAGTGTTTGACTATGTAAAACAAATGGCTAGTCTTGGCCACATGAGCTTTCTATGGCCAAGAACCTTGAAAATCACTCATGTTTGCATAACTGAACATTATAAAATATTATAAAAAAATAAAAATCACTTGCATACTGCAGGAGGGAAATTAGTGATTCACCTGAATGTGAGTTCTTAGGTTGGTGTTCAATGTCCTGGACATTGACAACGGTTTGGTTTTTGGATTGCAAAGCAGACATCTGAACACATACTTTTTATCAGAGGATTCAACAAGTTTCAAAATCTCTGAAGATAAGGCCACGGTGTGGTAGGGACAGTTGGCTGCTCTTCTCGCTCTGCTCCTGTCTCCTCCTCCATCCTCTGTGTCTGGCTTTGTGTGTCTGTGTGTGTCATTCTTTGAGTTCCACTGCAGTGCGCATGCGCATGTTTCGTAGACACAGACTGGAGAGGCAGAATAGAGGCTCATGCGTGAATGTCCAACGAATAACTCCGATTGTTGTTTCAAAAATAGAAAACCTGGTTTCATTACTTAGTTTTGCCCTGGATTTTGTAGCGTTTCCGGACGCTACGTCGCTACTTGATAAAAACAATAACGTCACTACTGGAAAGTTACTAGATAAATACGGTCAAGCTACTGGAAAATGTAGTTAAACTAATAGCTTCGCTACATGTAGCGGCGCTACTGCCCATCACTGATAATTATTAGATGTCCTGATTTCAGGGATACCACCAGAATGGTCCTAAAGATGGTGGAGGGAGAGTTTGCTCTGGGGTTCACCCGAGAATCTCCCATAGTATGCCATATACTGAAAACGATAACTCCTATTGAGAGTCCTCTGAGGAAGAAAATAGAAATAAAAAAGTTTAAAGGGTTATTAATGTGGTGGGTTAGTTGACTTTTTTTTTATGAGAAATTGCAGCTACTGTAGAATAGTTCATTTGAGGTTTGAAGAATCTATGCACTGTAGTTTGAACTGGACCAGTCCAGGTACAAATAAAACATTTGAATGGGTCTTAAATGAATCTTCATTATTCTGATAGCTTGCACAAATCACAAACCGGTTTTAAAACTTCTTTAATTGTAAAGTAATATAATCTAGGTTTGAAAGCAGATTTAAGAGATGAAATAGCCCTTTACGCCAAAAACCGTTTCTTCAAACAGAGGCCACATCAGAAGCTAACTTCAGCTTGGCGCTAAACACCTATTTAGCTTTCCACCATAGGGTCATCGATACCAATGTCATTTAGAGTGTTGCTATCCAGAAACAGACAGGAGTTTGTGTTCTGCTTGTCAACCTTAATGCAAATCTCAGCTCCCTGAATTTCTGAATGGTACAGTATCAACACTGCATGATGGCTCTTCCTTGCTGTGCTCTCAAAGTAGTTCTGCACAGAAGTAGACTGGAAAGTTGCCTCCAACTGCAAACCTGATCACGGAATCAATGGGAAAATATGGGGTAACAGCAGCCGCAAGTCAACCACAGGAAAGACAGAAACAGGGTCAACCAAAGAGAAACGAGATTCTAATTCAGCCTGAGTTATAAAGACAATAAGGTCACCAAGTTGTTGAAAGAAATGCTATGTACCTGTGTACAACGAAGACAGCTAGAAAGAAATAGTCTGCCTTGAATGCATAGAAATCGACTTGGAACATGGTGCAAGACAGTTGTACACATCTAAATACTCTCTCAAATAAACACTTATCCATACCACTTCTCCTAAACACATACATACATAGAGATAGAAAATGTAGATTTATATTGTTTCTTTTGCTGCTGCGCAATTTAACAACTTTAAAAATTGACTTATACCAAACATTACATAGTTTTTGGGTGGACAAAGCTAGTTATTCTTAACCAAATGGACAAAAAACAACCTAACATTACAGCTTATTTCTTACACATTATTGAAAGTGTGCTCAGCACTGTTCTCATGCATCAAAGCCAGATTAATATTTCAAGGGTTATCGCAATATGTCTCTATGCACAGATTAAATTATTAACTTTGGAATAATTAAAGTTCTAGTTTTCTAGAACCCCTAAAGTCACTGACAAACTCTTACCTTTAAATTGTTTACATGCTGCTGTTGGAGTTTTGTGGCAGATCAAAACAATATTTCCAATCAAAGAAATAATCAAACAGGAAACAGCTATAAGAAGTACAAGTGATACAGGGTCTGTCACTGTAAAGTAAGAACACCATTGATCAAAAATCAATTTAACTGCAAGAGTATGTTTGAAAAAATACATTTTCAAAACCTACATATAAAATCTTACCAACTTCTGGCTTGGTTGCAACTCCAAATAGTATCTCTCCACATGTGGCCACAGCACAGTAATAGGTTCCAACATCGGAGGATCTGATGTCCTTAGAGAAGTTATATACACATCTAGTTTGATGGTCGATTTTTTTCTGACATGTGTTGGTTCTGTATCCCTCAGTGTAGATGATATCTGGAGGAGACTTATCTGATCTGAACCAGAAAACACTGAATTCTCCTGGACATGTCTTGCTCTCAAAGTCTGAGAGGACTGAACACTGTAGAGTCACATAATCCTGTGGATGAAGAGAATCTGGTTCCATCAGCTTCTGAAATACTTTGTAGTTTGATGTCCCTGCAGTGTTTCCTGTCGGATATCAAACAAAACTCTTAGATGATGCATTGAAAAATTCAGTTGTAAGG
>NW_015152056.1:78971-81994 GCF_000732505.1 Cyprinodon variegatus | reverse complement strand
ATTAGACAAACAAAGGAGAAACTGGTATAAAATGGGTGTAAGAAAAGGAAAAACAGCCCACATTATAGAGCCAGAGGAAAACAAAATGTTAAAATCAGAAAGCATCAGTTATATACTTAAGTTAGATTAATAATTAAATAATAATTAAAATTGCTTAGGCTTTAACTCACATCCTTGATGAAGAAGAAGAAGAGTGACCCAAAAGAGAACCATTCTGAGACTGTCTTCTGAGATTGCAGTTGTTCATATTTAAGTAGGAGGAGGTTTTTTTAGATCCTCTCACTTTACTGGCTGTTTCAAAATACATCATCTTTGTGAGTTTCCTGCTACACTAGCATGATATCTATCAAGCAAAAATTTGAAGAATCGTATTATCCTATATAATTTCTAAATATTCTACACAAGTCTTATATGTCTTAATAAAATCACTGTGATCACAACAAAGCCTTTTCTTTGAGAAGATTTGTCTGAAATAGATTTACCTAATATGTCAGTTTGAAGTAGGTTAAGTGATGTAGCCCAAAGTCCTTTGAAAAACTGAAAGAAAAAAAATATTGGTGACTTTAACCACTTTTTTTATTTCCCTTTTTGTTATTAATTGTTTTTGGATTAAATAAATTGTGTGATATATACAATAAGAGGCATGTTTTACAGGCATGCCACTTCTGTGTGGTGATAATTTACCTTTATTTTATCAATTCGGAGTATTTTTTCTTCAATAGCCTATTGCTCTGTATTGTCAGAGTATTGTACTTTTTAAAGTATTACATTTCTGGTACTGTATCTCAGTGACTAAACAGAATACAGAATTATGGAATTAAGCCATGGATATTTTTTTTGTAGAAACAAAAACGCCTTCAGCCCTGATAATGTTTCTTTATCCTGAATTTGTTACTCCTCCTTATTTCATTTTTAAGATTCAACCTTGGTGGTTGGATGCTCTAAAGAAAAAAAAAAAGAAAGACAGAACATTTAAATTATAACAATTTTATATTAAATCCCAATTAGTACAATTCAATATTACTGACCTTTAAAGTCAGGTCTTGGATTATCTGAACCACATGGTATTCCTCTGATTCTGACTTTGGCTAAGGGAGAGGTTTTCATTGCTTTGAAGTCTACTTGTGTTTTCATTCTCAGAACCGTGTAACTTTCCGAAGACACCTGATGTATTGATGCGTAGAACCATTCTGCTACGGATTCTACACCACCTGTAAAGAACTTCAACATAAAAATGCCACAAAAACCAGGACCGTCATTGTAATTTTCATTTCCTATTTAAAAACAAACCAAAAAGAAAACAGGAATGACTCTCCTTACACTTGATTACACAACAGAGGTTTAAGGGTGAACCAAAGGACAGTATGAATAAATCATAGGGCTGTAGGAACAATTATGGATTTCAAATTCATCCTACTGAATAACCTTGCTACATGGCTTGATAAAATGTATAAACTACGAATAATATCATCTCTGAGATTGTCACATTTGTGGAACATCATGCAAGTCTCTAAAACACTGGTGTCCAAATTCAGTCTTAATGGCTGCTATTTTGAAAAATTATTTGATTTTGAAATTGCATTTCGAAAAAAGAAAAACAGCAACAATGGATTACAAAGCTAAGCTGAGGCAAAAGTAACAAGTAACTAGCAGCTTCCTCGAAATGTAGTGGAGTAGAAAGTACAATATTAGACTGTGAAATTTAGTGGAGTGAAAGTTATAAGTACCCCCCACAAAAAAATCCTCAACTAAAGTAAAAAATTATAAAAAAAAAAAATACTTAAGAACAGTAATCAAGTACATTTACTTTGTTACTATCGACCATTGCTCATAATGGATGGCGTAGCCATACATTTTACCCAGATAAAAGTGATACTTTTTCATATTATCCCTGAAATAAAAGTGGAAAGTACAATGCTATAATATTACTCCTAATAGTAAATCTTTTTCTTCAAAAAGTTAGTCTAGTAAATGTAAATGAGTAAATGTAACTAATTACAACCCACTTCTGGTTACTTATTAGAATATATTGGTCCATGAATACATAAAATGTATACATAACATTAAGAAATGAACGAAACGTTTTTTTTTTTTTTTTTACAATTTCAACTATTGTTCTCAGAACAAATGATTTCTTCAAATAAAAATTAAATGAGTTATGTGCTACTCTCATTCCCACATAGTTTTTTTGTCCTTTCTGTAGGTAATGCAGACACTTTGCCTAAAGGTCGTTCATGAGGTGGTGTTGGGGATTCCTTGGGAAAAGTGTTCGTGTTGTGATACTCTCCTGTGTGCTACTGTGAATACTGAGGGAGTTTTCTGACACATGAGGTCCATACACTGGCTTCAGACATTCCCTTGACTGAAGCGGCACATATGTTCAGCCACAGCTTCATCCAAGGCAGGTCTTTTACCTATACTGGGCAGACAGTTGGGGAGGCACCGGAATATTCTTCAGCTCATCCACGAAAGGCCGGAGATAATTGAGAACTTGGGCAAACTACCAAGTTGACATAGCCACACATCAGGCTATGTCTACATTCAAGTTGTAGACATAGCCTGAGGTGTGGAATAATAAAACTTTATCATGCATTTGTTCTGTATCACTTTGTAAAACTGATAGCTTATTTTTATGTCAATACATGAGTGTAGACTTACAAATGGTTGGTTTTGTCTTTAGCTTCTGTAACCTTTCTTTTTTGGCTTTTGGGAACATAAGACTACACCAGTTTCTCCTTTGATGTCTTTTTTTTTGTGGGCACTTCTCATTATAGTGCATTGCAGTGAGATACTATCTGTGAAAATAAACAGGGGAAGTGGGGTGTGAAAACAGAAATACTTTTAAACAACATGACCAAAGCGCAGACATGACAATGGGTCAGAGTTGAAAGAGGTGATAAAGAATAAAAACCCAGGTTTAGTGTACTCAAGGGAAGATTCCCCTTAAATAATATTCTGTATCATTTAAAATTGCACATCTAGTGAACTTGGATATAATCCACCAAAGGACAGTATGAAACTAA
>NW_015152056.1:75212-77553 GCF_000732505.1 Cyprinodon variegatus | reverse complement strand
CAGTATTCACCACTGTTCGGTGCAGTAACCTTTCCTCTGATCACGGAGCAAATCACGGCTTGCTTGGTCTCGCAATGAATCCTGGGTAAACCAAGGATACCGAGGATACATCAGACCCGTCCTTCAAATCGGGCAAAAAGAAGGACACATTTTAAGGTCCCATAACGAGGAATCTTGGAATCCGACCAGACCTCGGCGCTGCGCTATGACGTAATCGTCCTTCGAATCAGGCCTTCTAAGGACGCATCCCAGGATTTCGAACAGAGCACATGTCTTCACTCCTATTTGTGGACCTCAACGGACCTCTTCTGGACATTTCAACCCAGTTTCATTCATCAGAAACTGGATTAAAGCAGGACATATGCATGTCTGAGTGAAAGAGAGAGACAGACAGAGAGAGAGACAGACAGACAGTCTTTGTGCGTGTATGTGTTTTCATAGACTGACTGTCTGTTCAGGCTCTTGCCTGCTCCACCAGATTCACAGAAAACTTCATCCACCAAGTAGTCAGGAAGCTAAACTCTTCCCCCTCTCTCTCTCCCCACATTCACATCCACCAAACTGTCAGGAAGCTGACACCCCCTCAAAAAAAAAATCACCCCGGACAAACTGTCTCCTGCACTACTATTATTATTATATTTATTTACTGTTTTTATGCACTGTTACTGTTACAAATATATTTTACATAATTGGTAATAATAATGATAATAATATTTTTTTTCTGCTGCCATTACCATCTGCAGAAGTGTTGTATATTTTATATTATTGTACATTTTATATTTTATTGCGAAATTGAATGTTTAAATTTTAGTATTAGGAGCTGATCTTATCTGTTGTGCCTGTGCACTTTATCTGTTTCACTGTTGGTAAATGAGAAACGTCCTCTCAGTCCTTGAGACTGAGACCCCCCAAAATATTGACAGGTATTTCGCACGCTACCTGGCACCATCCATTGAGTTTCTCTCTGAGGGCAGTGAAGAAGGGTCCTCCAAACCAATGTTCCCCATGATCAACACATGTATGAACTTTTTAAAACTCCCACTGTTAACTTCTTATGAAGTGTTTAAGGAAAACATTTACTTTGCTATTGCAAACAACCAAGGATTTGGGAAAATATAAACACACCGAAATAATCAGTTCTCACACTGAAGCTAAAGCATTACAGTTGAGACTTGCTTGCAACTAAGACTGGTCCAGCTTAGCATGTTGATTTGTCGAAATACTGTACAATGGCTACTAGCAGAGATTGCTTTAAAATAGAAATAAACTGAATTTGTAATGGTTGAGAAGGTAGTAGGGTTGTCTAAAGTATTGATTATTAAAAAAAATATCGATACTGAAAAGTTGTATCCGGATACAATACTCATTTTAAGTATCAATACAGTGCTACCACCAGTGGCACCTAAACAGTCATTCATCTTATGCGCAGATTAGAGGAAAATGCACTTTCTGAACACTGTGTGATTGAATAATTCTGTGCACTTTTCGGTTTCAGAGTTTTTTCTGTAACATGTGCAGCTGCTGAGAATTATAAGTTGCTAACGAGTTAGAAACTTAGTGCTAATGGGTTCTCAATGGGAAATTACATTGAGACCAAGTAGCACTAAATTTGTGACTTAGCAATGACACTGTCAAGTAACGCTATGGACAGCAGAAACATGCAAGAGGAGCAAGAGTTGTGTGTGTTCTTATGTGGTACTCTTTTGTTGGGTGGCTGATCTTTTGAAAAATAAGTTGCAATGTTGCTTTTTTTATAACTTTGTGGACCTGCTATAGGTTTGAGAGGCATAGCTGAAAGCTTTATGAATTTAGATATTTGTGTTGCCTAATTTGTCTTAAATTCCAACATAAGATCACTCAACTAGACTGAGCAATTATTTAACTTGTGAGCGAAAAATGAAGTAAAAGTGGAACTAAATCAGTTGGATAGAAAAACAAACCTTGAGATATCAATTCGATGTGATCCTACACTAGGTCTCCAAATTAATAATTTAAGTTAGCTGCTGTAAATTTTATTCATATTAATTCAAGTACTAGATTGCTTAACACTAGAAATACCAGGATTTTTCTGCCTACCTAGAACTACCAGAGAGGGGTCAATTGACCCGGCGGCTTTTCCCGAATACACTAATCACTCATTTTGTCATGGTAATGAGGCTGTTATGGGCCGTGTGTGGGGTGAGGGGTGAGGGGGTCACACCTCACAGTGGTAACAGCCAAGACAAACAGGGACAGACAGCTTCTTCCCAGTGTGTTACAGTTTTTCTCCCTTGGTTTTGCTCATTTCTTGAAATTAAGATGTCATTCTCAAAACATGGACAAATCCCAAAACTAATTTGCA
>NW_015152056.1:68378-72609 GCF_000732505.1 Cyprinodon variegatus | reverse complement strand
TGCCAACTTCTGTTACCCTGTCCAGAGTGGAACCTTCTGAGCCACTTCTGTTAGGCACTTTCCTCCTCAAGGCATAGTTGAAAAATGTATTTTTCCAGTTGGATCATCAAAATAAGTGGTCCTCCTAATTGTCAATCATTCTGGTGATATGTTTACAGAAGGCTGTCCTACGCGCTTGTCCCCATTTTCACTTATGGGAGATGAGTCTGACATTGTGGAAAAATGGCAAATTGTCTTTTGGAATGTAAGCTTGTATGAGTGATGCAAACAGCAACTTTTTAACAGAGCGTGCACAAGGAGAAAGGCCTTGTGTATGCTCTCTCATGCATTTAATAGGTGTTCCCTCTCCGGAGCGGGTACAGGGTTGTCCATGTGCATTTTTTAAAGTGGAGAGGGCGGGTCGTTTCATAAATTTGCGAAAATCCTCCACTATAACTTTAATGTTCTTTGCAGAGTGCAGATTCTCAAGTAATCACATCTTTATTTTCTTTTTTATTTTAACATTACTGGAAAGCTTAGACTCCACGGTTTTGAGGAACTGTATATAACTCGAAATGGCCAAAGCTAGACTTGTTAATGGTTTTGTCACAGCCTCATATAAGAGCTCATTAAACTGAAGATAATTGCCCCAGTATTTGTCCCTATGATACTGCAAAACCTCAGAGCTCAAAGAAGATTGATTATTGAAAAACTAACATTTAAGCTATCCTAGTGCAGTTCCCTTAATTTCCATAGCACTTTCAAGTCTTTTCAAAAGAATATTGTGATCAAATTTTTTAAATCACGCAACCCGTGTGCAGATGCTCCACTCCAAGCCTCCCCTCCCCCTTATCCCGTCCCATTTAATGTACCGGAATGCATATTCCAAAGATAAAGGCTACTCGAATACAGCACTAAATAGAACAGACACAAGTCCTGTTTTCTGTGGCAATAATTATATGGTTAGCAACTTTCACCAGTACTGTTTCAGAGCTATGATTACTGAAAAAGGTAAATACGGTGTAAGTGCTCACAGATTTCATAGGAAACTATTTTTGAGGCATTTTTTTAAATAAAGGAAGATCAGATACAGTTCTATTCTTTGTCAGGTCATTTTTAATAAGGAGAAGGTTTCTTAGTTAATGTTTGATTATAGCCACCTTAAAAGCCTGCAGTACACACTCTATCCCGAAGGTCTTCAACAGGGGGTCCACAGAAGGTACTGCATGGGGGTGGCGGAAGTTTTGGTTGATCACTCTTTTTTTTTATATTCCCCCGTTATTTTTTTCCACTGATCGGAATGTCTTTAAATACACATTAACATGTATTTAAAACATTGTAGTAAACAGATAAATGGAGGCAGAAGATCTTTAAGTCATCAATGCACACATTCAGCGACACACAGGAGCTCTTTCAAGCTGGGCACCGTTTCATTCACAACACCTGTCCCATCAACGAGGAATCAGAATCAGAAATACTTTAATAATCCCAGGGCGAAATTACTTTCATTACATTACTCCATATGTAATAGAGTGACTATAGGACCAGTTTGATATAACACAATTTCATACAATATATATAATCAGGGGGGTCCCCACTCCATCTCGCCATTAGTTTGGGGGTCCTTGGCCTGAAAAACATTGAAGACACCTGCTCTATCCCTACATAAGGGATGGATTACTCAAAATGGATGGAAATCAAAGGGAAAATTTCCTTGAATAACTTAGTTGTACTTGGAACTAACATGCAATTTGCAAGCTTAGACAAAGACAATAATAATAATAACTCTGAAGGCTCAACTGTATCCAAACAGTCTTCATGCTCATGCCTATTGGTTCAGAGATGCACCGATCATATTTAGAGAGGAGCAAATTAGCTTGTTTTTTATTGAAGCAATCTTATTTTTACATAATTTCCATTAACTCATGACCATTAAGAGCTTGGGGAATGACAGGTTTTAACAGAGCTGTGGCTCTGGGGGAGTTTGGGAAATGTATTAAAAAAGAAATATTAGTATTATTAGTATTATTTTTATTCTCTATTTATAAAGGGAAATATAATGCTCTTCTTTTTTGCATGGTTGTCTTATAGAGCAGTAGACATAGAGTGCGGTTTTCTCTCCAGTATCCCAGCCAAATACTTAAAAGGATGAAGCTCACAGTTAAACAATGGAGCCAGCTCCCTACAGTCCTTATTTCAAAGGGGCTATGTTGTCTAAACCAGTGCAAAGAGAGAGAGAAACCCTACAAATAAAATCACCAGGTTGTGAAGGGCAATAAAATGAATGGATGCCCTCTGCAGAATTGTTCTGTGATACAGGGCAGATACAGTAAGAAGGAACATACTTTAAAATGTATTACTGCATGATCTGTCAATAATCTGCCAAAGTCAAACCTTTTGGCATACAGGAACTTTCCTAAATAAAGTAAGGTTTCTAAAGAGTAGTCAGATGGGACAGGGTTAAGGAAAAAAATGTGTTTCTTCACAATCAATGCATTTTATCAGCACAAGGAACAATGTATGAAAGTTAGAATGCGTCGGAATGCACATTTTTAACCACATTCTAGCTATATCTTTCAATGACATAAATACAAAAATCCCTCGCAAGAATAACCTTGTCAGAACACAATCAGTCTTTTATTAATGCATTTATGAATCCTTCTTGTGCCTTCCAGTCAATGAGTCAATACAGTCAACTGGTTTTCCTAAGATAGAAAACTTTGAACCAATATGACTGTATGATCTGGATTAACTATTCTCTGTAAAGTGCATTGAGATGACATGTGTTGTGAATTGGCGCTATATAAATAAACTGAATTGAAATTGAATTGAATGTTGGTTTCATTTAAAGTCAGGATATGTTTTTCCTATCTTTGATAAAGGATCTAGAGTTAATTGTTTAAAAAGACACAAAGACTTATGGAACTTATAAAATTATTGAAATAGTATATAAGCATTTATTTTAGTGATTCTCATGTTCTCATAAAGAATCAGCAATGAATACTGATCTATTAGCTGACTTTTATTCGTATAGACAGGCACAATAAGGTACAAGAAAAATAGTTTACAGATTTAAACAACCTTTTGTATAATATTTAAAAAACGAACAATGATTCAGACAAAATAATCTAAAAAACATTTCTTTGAGTTTTTCCAGAAACAAATTCTTTAAAACATTTGGTATATATTGTTTTTTTTTTCCACAAATGCAACAAAAACTTTGGTCTTTCTCAATTTGACAATCTGACAAACGTCAAATGCAACTATATTGTGTTATACAGCAAACAATAGCAGGCATCTCTAATATATCAGGCAAACATTCATTTTTAATATTTTGTAGGAGTATTATTGCTATAAAATAATGTTTTATGTGTTAGAACACCTTTGTTTGTTCGAAATGTATTTATTTAAACATTCCTCATTCCTACTCTTGGAAGATAACTTGAAACTACTTAAAATAGTGAAAAAATGTTTTACATTTCAATATACCGTATATATCTACCCTCTAAAAACCTGGAATGCCCTATAAAAGATTCTTCATTCAGCTGCAGAGATATTTAATTTCGATTTCAAGTTAAAAAAAGCATTTGAAAACAAAATACTTGAAATTCCGTAAAAATTCAAAAAATATCCACTGGTCCAGTGGATATTTTTTGAATTTTTACGGAATGACTATGACCTGGATGACTGAGAACCTTCATCAGCAAAATACTTGAAAGACTTTTTTTAAAATGTCTTAACAATTATCAAGCAAGTTCTTATGATCTACAGGAACAAAATCTGTGCCAAAGACATCCATCCATTTTTGGCAGCTCATCCGTCAGGGTCCATGGGGTTTGGTGCTTCTCTCCATTCAACATATTCTCATTATCAGTTCGTATGAAATTGTACGAAAAGTTATGTTGTACACCCTAGACAGGTTGTTGGTCCACAGCAAGGCAATTCATCAGGAAGGTATATTAAGGAAAATATCTGACTACAAAACATTCCTTTGAATACAAATGTTTAGGGTATGCAAAACGGTGTTACATTTTGTGGTATGCCACTAACTGCTAGATCATGACAGAAGTTTTACTTTAAAAGCCACAGGAAGAATCAAAATTGCATAAAACCTGGGAAAAAATGCAGTTACAGAATCAGAATTAGAAACTGTGGCTGTACATGCGATTTTAATAATAGAATAGCTGATTCAAATGGTGTAAAATGAGGCTCTAAACTGATACACTAAACGTGTCTACGAGTGTAGACAAAA
>NW_015152056.1:62152-67273 GCF_000732505.1 Cyprinodon variegatus | reverse complement strand
CAGACACTTGTCTATGACACATGGAATGCTCTCCCTGACAGTTATAGGAACATGAAGAAATATGCATTTGGAGTATTATCCATCTTTGGATCAAAGTACCTGTACGAGCAGATGTTCTCAAACATGAACCACATCAAATCAAAATATTGCACCCGCCTCACACATGAGAGCTTGCAGTCCAGCATCAAGATTAAAGTTACATCTTACATGCCTGATGTTAAGCAGCAGACCAGTGATGTCCGAAAACAGAAGTCACATTAAACGGGTAGAAACACAATCCTGTCAAAGGCACATTTTTAGTAATAAGGTGGATGTTTCTTTAAAGTGATGTCTTAATTTCAATGTTTATATTTGGAATGACACTTAGGGATATTATTGTGTTTTGTTGCTCAGGTCCTACCAAAGCTGCATTGGTTGCATGTCAAAAGAGAAGAGGATCCTACTTCGTTTCACTCTTGCACTGACTTGCTTTGCATTTGCAAAGACATCAAACTTGAACTGTGTTAATTACATATTATATACTTTACCTTTTAAAAAGACATCTTTTTTATTTTTAAAAATGTAGGCTGCATTTTATTGTACTCTGTTGCCCAAATAAGGGGCAAGTTGTGCGCGTTCCATTTTGTTGTTGTTTGTTCGAATCCTCAAAATAAAATAAAAAAAGCATCTAATATCAGATTTCTTTATTTCATTTCTTTAATTTCACCAAAGAAATTTAATATAATTCATTAATATTGTAATGAATTAAGGCTTGAGGGAGAGTAGTCGCGTGGTGCATCATTCTCTACAGGAAAAAATCATTAGAAAATTTGAGACAGCCTCTGTTATCTGGAATTGTATTACTTGATATCCTGTTCTTATGTAGCTGTCATTTTAATGTACTGTAGATGTATTTCTGTTAAATGTGTAACTTTAGTTCCTCTTAGCAAGGACGTAACATTTATATTACATGTAGCAAACCTTCTGTTCTGACAGTGTTGTCGTCTATTTTGCTGCCTTGCCTGAAGAAGCTTTGATGCACCTCTGCTGCATAGGAATGTGTAGTTGCAACCAGAAGTACCATAAGAAGGGCAAAAAGGACCACCAATGGGCTACTACTGTAGCTTTGTTGTTTGCCGGTATCTTATACAATGGTGGATTAAAGTGAAAGAGTGGCTTGTGTGACATTTGGAGGTGTAGCAGATTTTTGTCCAGAGAGCCTTTGTTTCAGATGCAGTTCCCTTTAGATCTGGCTCCTGCTTCAAACCGAGTTCCTATCTGGATTGGAGTTTCTAACACATTTATTTTCTTTTCTTTAGATAAATGGTTTTAAAACTTGATTTTATGTCATCTCCACTCTTTTTGTTGCTGCACCTGATCTAGAGCATTAAAAGAGTATGAACACAAAAGAAGATATCCATCCGTCCATTTTCTGTCACGCTTGATCCTTTCCGGGGTTGTGAGGGTCACTGGTGCCTATCTCCAGCTGTCTACAGGCGATAGGCAGGGTACACCCTGGACATGTCAACAGTCCATCACAGACAAAAGAGGACACAATTTTTTAAAACAAAATGACTTTTTAAGAAATTGTATAAACGCCAAATATCAGGTTTATGTTGAATCAGCAGTTGCTAGTTTATTGGTAAAATTGCTGTTACAACTTTATTTTACGCAGGTAACATAACAAAAGCTGGTCTTTTAGACTGAATTTTACAAGTAGAAAGTAATGAATGAATTCACCGTTATTTTCAGTGTAGATCTATAAAACATGTCACACATGTATATCAGGTATGCGGATTTTACAGTTTAATATGTGAATAAACACTGTCCTCAGCCCCATTCATTTTCTTTCCTCTTCTACCTTTACCAGCAGAGAAGTGTAATGCTGCATAGTTCAGGTTCTGCTCGTCATCATTCTGTAAAGTAAATAAAATGCAAGTTAAAAAAGGAAGCTGACAGAAATTATTGTGGTACCTGCCAAAAGTTCACTAGAATTTACAGCTTTACTTACAGTCTGATCACCTTGCTCACTGAAGTTCCTTGATCTTTCTTCTAAAGATGTCCCTTCTATCTCTAATTGTGAAAGAAGAAGAAGAAAAAAGAACAATGTGTGTTCACTCTGACTCCATCTGAGTATTTTTTTTTTTTGCTTTTGAAACTGATAAAAAACTAATAAATCATCATAAAATACACAAAATCTTTAAAAATACATAGAAATTCAATTTGTCAATAAAACTGTGAAATGACTAGATACAAGCAAAATGTTCAGGTTTCATAATAATGGTTGCAATTTATGAAACCTGATACTTTGCATCAAAGTATATAAGATAAAGAAAGAATTAAAATACATTTATCATAGCTAATTGTTTTGGGGGGTTTTTCAGTGAGAGAGAGGAGGTGTTAGTGATGTGGATGACAACAAAAATTAAGGCATGCAAATCTTAAAAACAAAAACTGGTTTGAAAAAGCAACTACATTATCAAAAAAGTTTGGAAAAATTTGATGTGTATTTTTTTTTACTTCAAGTTGGCTGTGCTTTATAGCAGAAACGCCCAGCCATCAAGGAATATACGCCCTTTTTAAAGTGATTTAATTTAACATTTCAACTATTTTAAAGTCATGCTTTTTATATGCGATAATTGAAGAGTGATATTACAATATTTTACTGCAACTTTTTAAGTGGACTGGTTCCAACTGTACAGATTGAAAGCAAATTATAGCATGGCCCTTAAACTTTCACAAATGACAAATTGTGGTGGAAAGATTTTGCTGTTACTCTAGAGAAAAACAGAAAAGGGGTACAGTACCATACAACTACACAGCCTAAACTGAAACAACTACTGTAGACATACCATTTTTATCGAAATTAAATATATTCAGCAGACAAGAGCAGCAATCACTCTTATCATTTAAAAGTAAAATCATAGCAACCTGAAATGGAGAGTGGTCTGAAATAAATACATCTATTGATGACCTTCTGTCTATTCAAGTCCATGTTGTTGCTAGTCGAACAAGTAGGTTGCCAGACAGTGGAAGGAAGACTAGTAGCTGTTTGGGATCAGCCAGTTGGGTTACAGTTTCAACCCTGGCAGGCAGAGTAATTAATGTAAAGTGTCACTAAAAAATAAATGCTCAATTCTTTAAAATTATGTTAATAATAGCTTAAATTAAATTTAAAAATGCCTAAATAATATCAGTCCGGGATAACCCTAACCATATGATATTGTCACATAACATATGTATGCGTTATGGATTATTATGGAAGTATTTATTAATTTCATTTTGAGGATTTCAATAGAACTAAAGTTACTGTTAGGATTTTTTATACATATAATCCCTATGCAATAAATGGTATCATTTGCACACGTTAGACAACCAGGGGATGAAAGAAAACTTTTACTTGACTTTATGGCAAAATGTTCTAAATATTTTATTTGTACTCTTACTTTGTTTGTGTTTCATGGGTTGTGTGCTAATGAACTATTATGATGTATAATGTGTGATTCATCGTTTATTAACTCTTGCTTAAGATCTTTCCAGATAAAGGTCATGCAACGGACAGGTTGTGAAAGAGGCCTGAACATTCTCTATCACATGTTGGGTTGTAAAAGAGGCCTGGACATCCTCTATCATATGTTTCTTTTAAGCATGTGTTCTTGGAACAGTTCAATTGTAAAACAACCCCATACTTTGTTTTAACATATGTGCTGAGGTTTAAAGTAAGATCATTTTGTTTCCCTTTCCCTTAGTTAAACCTCAGTTTGTGTAATTAGGGACATCCCCTGACTTCGATAAATAGCAAGGAGAAAGCTGAAGACCAGCAGAGTGGGTTGGAGATTTGTAAACTCTGCAGTCTCTTCCTACTCTCCTCGCCAGTAAAACTAATTTAATTGTCTCTGTGCCTTCTTTCTTTCTTTGTATGTATGATGTTTTAGGTGCTTAGACCTGACACAAAACAAGGCAAATATCCCTCCTGTGATCAAGGCTTCTCAATGCAGAGAGGTTCACAGGAACTGTCGGGATTTAATAGCATTCTTTAAAATCGTCACCTGCTTCAAGAAAAAAATGGCTGTTCTATTCCTGAGCACACTGTACATCAAATACAGGAGCAAGAAATAAAATGAAATCATCCAATGTTGCCACAAGACCAAAAGATGTGCAAACACTATTGACAATCATAGGGCTGTGGTGTAATATCTTCAGGGTTGCCACCATTTTTCAAATCTCAGCTCCCTGAATTTCTGAATGGTACAGTGTCAACACTGCATGATGGCTCTTCCTCGCTGTGCTCTCAAAAGAGTTTTTCACAAAATTAGAACAGAAAGCTTCCTCCAGCTGCGAACCTGATCGCAGAAGCAATGGGAAAATATGGGGTAACAGCAGCCCCAACTCAACCACAGGAAAGACAGAAACAGGGTCAACCAAGGAGAAACGTGATGCTAATTTAGCCTGAGTTATAAAGACAATAAGGTCACCCAGTTGCTGAGGGAAATGCAATGTATCTGTGTACAATGATGACAGCCAGAAACAAATAGTCTGCCTTGAATGCATAGAAATGGACTTGGAACATAAATACTAAATACTCTCTCAAATAAACACTTATGCATAGCACTTCTCTTAAACACATACATACATAGAGATAGAAAATGTATATGTATATTGTTTCTTTTACTGCTGTGCAATTCAACAACTTTAAGAATGGAATTATGCCAAACAATAAATCGTTTTTGGGTGGACAAAGCTGGTTTTTCTTAACCAAATTGACAAAAAACAACCTAAAAATACAGCTAATTTCTTACACATTAATGAAAGTTTGCTCAGCACTGTTCTCATGCATCTAAGACAAATTAATATTTCAAGGGTTATCGTGATCTCTCTATGTGCAGATTAAATTATTAACTTCTGAATAATTAAAGTGATAATTTTCTACAGCCCCTAAAATCAGTGACAAACTCTTACCTTTAAATTGTTTACATGCTGCTGTTGGAGTTTTGAGACGGATCAAAACAATATTTGCAATCAAAGAAATAATCAAACAGGATACAGCAATAAGAAGTAAAGGTGATACAGGGTCTGTCACTGTAAAGTAAGAACACAATTGACCAAAAATCATTTTAAGTGCAAGAGTATGTTTGAAAAAAA
>NW_015152056.1:59933-61434 GCF_000732505.1 Cyprinodon variegatus | reverse complement strand
TAAATAAATAAATAAATAAAAATCTATATTGTGTCCCACTCTTAACACAGATGACAGTTTAAGATATTTTAGAATATGTGTTTTTTTGTATACTTCTAATGATCTCTCTAATCATTAGATGTCCGTAAATTAGTTGTTTAACAAATTACTTTTGTAAACATTGTACCGATGAAAATGTTGCTCACTGACACCATCACAACTCTCATGTTATTTGAAGTGGCTTGCCAAAAAAAATAAAACTAGTCAAAACAAATAATGGTGTGAAAGAGTTTACTTGCAAATGAAAAAACACAATGAGATTAAAAAAAGTAAAAAATCTGAATTTATTTGCCCTACCTAGGACTGTAAAATAGGCAATATAAGCGCACCTGAAGCACGTCTTTACTTCCTTACTGACCAGTGTTTCAAAAAAAAAACAACAACATAAGAATCTAGAGTTGTATCTGTTTAGCAGTCATTTACTTATTGTCAACATTTACTTACTCTATAAACTGGTCATTTGTGCCTTTTCAATCTCTGCTTTTTGCCTTAAGATGCTACAGTTTCACAAGCTCTTTAAACCTCAAATTTAACGGCAACAATACCAATTTCAAAATTTGATTTTTTTGACTGGTAAAAGAAGTGAATGTTTTTTTTTTTTTTGTTACTCACACTAAAATGAACCAAATGCAGATTTTTATGCCTTTTTAGATAGGATTATTTCACAAATTACATTCTCACATTAAATATGCTTATGAGACATCCATTAGAGAGTTTATTTGTATCATTGAGAAAATCTTATTGGCATGTGATTTGCAGAAAAAGAAGAATATATATATATATATATATATATATATATACACATCATATCTTTTCACTCAAAAGCCTAATTATTTTCTCAGTTTAACTTAGTTTTGAAGAAAAGCACATACATAATCCAAACTTGGATATTATAATGCATAAAAAATACCATATGTGCAAATCCCAGTAAAATGTGAATTCTGAAAAAAGAAAAATACCTAGAAATGATAAAGACATTACCTTTTATTAATAGATAGGTCCCATGCCAAATGTTTGTTTGCCAGTCGGTGAAAACGCAATGATACATTCCTTCATCTTCTATAGCTGTGTCTAAAATAGTGAGGATGCTCATTTTGTCAGTAATTACACTTTTTATTCTTGAATCAGAATAATGTGTTCCATACTGTGGGTTTGCATAATTCACAAACTTCACAATTACTTCTAGAGTATCTCCTGTTGTTTGCTTGTACCAGAAATGTTCACCACTACTATCATGATTATCCGGCAAATCACATGTAAAGTTTGCTGCTTCACCAAGATAAACTGTCATCACTGGAACCATAGCATCTGCATTAGACAAACAAAGGAGAAACTGGTATAAAATGGGTGTAAGAAAAGGAAAAACAGCCCACATTATAGAGCCAGAGGAAAACAAAATGTTAAAATCAGCAAGCATCAGTTATATACTTAAATTACAAAATTTAAATTGCTGAGGCTTTAA
>NW_015152056.1:58158-59148 GCF_000732505.1 Cyprinodon variegatus | reverse complement strand
AAGACACCTGATGTATTGATGCGTAGAACCATTCTGCTACAGATTCTACACCACCTGTAAAGAACTTCAACATAAAAATGCCACAAAAAATCAGGACAGCCATTGTTATTTTCATTTCCTATTTAAAAACAAACCAAAACGAAAACAGGAATGACTCTCCTCACACTTTCATTACATGATAGAGGTTAAAGATTGAATCTATTACCAAAATATAACGGACAATCATAGGGCTGTGGGAACAATTCTAAATTTGAAATTCATCCTACTGAAGAAATTGTACACATAACATTTAGAAATGAAAGAAACTTTGTTTTTTTACAAACAGTTTTCAACTCTTGTTCTCAGAACAAATGATTTCTTCTAATAAAAATTAAATGACAAACCTTAGGTGCTACTCTCATTCCCACATAGTTTTTTTTGTCCGTTCTGTAGGTAATGCAGACACTTTGTCTAAAGGTCGTTCATGAGGTGGTGTTGGGGATTCCTTAGGAAAAGTGTTCGTATTTTGATACTCTCCTGTGTGCTACTGTGAATACTGAGGGAATTTTCTGACACATGAGGTCCATACACTGGCTTCAGACATTCCCTTGACTGAAGCAGAACATATGTGCAGCCACAGCTTCATCTAAGGCAGGTCTTTTACATATACTGGGCAGACAGTTGGGAAGGCACCGGAATATTCTTCAGCTCATCCACAAAAGGCCGGAGATAATTGAGAACTCTGGCAAACTACCAGGTTGACATAGCCACACATCAGGCTATGTCTACATTCAAGTTGTAGACATAGCCTGAGGTGTGGAATAATAAAACTTTATCATGCATTTGTTCTGTATAACTTTGTAAAACTAATAGCTTATTTTTATGCCAATACATGAGTGTAAACTTACAAATGGTTGGTTTTGTCTTTAGCTTCTGTTACCTTTCTTTTTTGGCTTTTGGGAACATAAGACTATACATAAGACTATATGTCTTTTTTTGTGGGCATTCTGA
>NW_015152056.1:55879-56670 GCF_000732505.1 Cyprinodon variegatus | reverse complement strand
TGCTCCCGTTCTCCACAAGTCAACACTTCTCAGTGTTCTTCTCAAGAACACACTTGGCGAGGACCCAAGTCCATACTCGTGTTCCTTTGAATTAAGAAATGGCAAACAATTCACTCTCCAACTATACACCTGTAACAGGAACCTCTAATTGTCTAATCTACTTTCAATCACTGCATATATTAGTTGCGACATTTGAATCAAGATGCTATGACCAAAAATGTTTGATTGACAGATGACCCTTGATATATGATTGGCCGAATTTAGGTGTTCATGCTGACGTATAATTAACTGCCCTGCATAAGTTAACAAAAAAATAACACACATTTTAAGACATTTAAGAAATAGGCGTTTTCTAAATTTTGGGACAATATCATCTGATAAAGAGTACATTTATATAAATATTTAAGCCAGAATGAATTGACATTAAAATATGATTTCACATGTCTAACAGAAACACGGGTTAGTGACTGTGATAATCTGACCAAAACATGGATAAATGAATAATAAAATGAGAACATCCCTGTTGTTCCTCCTCTATCAATCCTGGATAAATGATTTGTTCTGCACATCCTCTCTGTGTCTTATGTGGTACTCTTTTGTTGGGTGGCTGATCTTTTGAAAAATAAATTGCAATGGTTCTTTTTCTATAATTTTTTGGACCTCCCATAGGTATGAGTGGCATAGCTGAAAGCTTTATGAATTTAGATATTTGTGTTGCTTAATTAGTCTTAAATTCCAACAAGATCACTCAACTAGACTGAGCAATTATTTAACTTGTGCGCAAAACATGA
>NW_015152056.1:52785-53937 GCF_000732505.1 Cyprinodon variegatus | reverse complement strand
TACACATGTTATGATGAGATGATTTTATATGGGGTCCATGTAAACAGATATTTGGAATTTCTGATCGACTAAGATTTAGATCAGATGGTGAAAATTTTGCACATTTAAACTGAGCTTTTATTAGGTTCTTAGATAAGAACTATGCAAGACCCTGCCTTTGGAAGAAGAGCACAGGGCTCTACTTGATGATTACAGATAAAGTTAACACAACACCAGGCCCTAATTAATACCTATTCACTGATAAGTTGATCACAAACCCTAAACCTACCCTGTTATCATCCCACCTATTGAGTAATCGATTGTTGCCACCTAGAAGCCCTGGATTTTTTTGTATTTTTAAATGGTTTAAAAAACACTTAATTGAGATAAAATTTTACATAGAAAGAGAGTGCCATTGACAGTGCAGACAATTCCCTTTGGAACCTTGAGTAATAATGAAGTTATTCATTTTACCAACTTTTGTTACCCTGCCCATTTGGCATCCAGAGTGGAACCTTCTGAGCCACTTTCCTCTTCAAGGTATAGTGGAAGATGTTTTTTTCCAGTTGGAGCATCAAAATAAGTGGTCGTCCTAATTGTCAATCATTCTGTTGATATGTTTACAGAAGGCGGTCCTATGTGCTTGTCCCCATTTTCACTTACGTGAGTCTGACATAGTGGAGAAAAGGCAAATCATCTTTTGGAAAGTAAGCTTGTATGAGTGATGCAAACAGCAACTTTTTAACATAGCGTGCACAAGGAGAAATGGGCTTGTGTATGCTCCCTCATGCATTTAATAGGTGTTCCCTCTCCGGAGCGGGTACAGGGTTGTCCATATGCATTTTTTTTTTAAGTGGAGAGGGCGGGTCTTTTCATAAATTTGCGAAAATCCTCCACTATAACTTTAATGTTCTTTGCAGAGTGCTGATTCTCAGGTAATCACATCTTCAATTTCTTTTTTATTTTAACATTACTGGAAAGCTTAGACTCCACGGTTTTGAGGATCTGTATATAACTCGAAATGGCCAAACATAGACTTGCTAATGGTTTTGTCACAGCCTCATATAAGAGCTCATTATACTGAAGAGAATTACCCCAGCATTTATCCCTATGATACTGCAAAACCTCAGAGCTCAAAGAAGATTGATTATTGAAAAACTAACATTTAAGCTA
>NW_015152056.1:51497-52775 GCF_000732505.1 Cyprinodon variegatus | reverse complement strand
CCGTACTCCCGGAGAACCCCCACAGGGCCCCCCAAAGGGACACGGTCGAACACCTTCTCCAAGTCCACAAAGCACATGTAGACTGGTTGGGCGAACTCCCATGCACCCTCCAGGACCCTGCTGAGGGTGTAGAGCTGGTCCAGCGTTCCACGACCAGGACGGAAACCACACTGCTCTTCCTGAATCCGAGGTTCGACTATCCGACGGCCCCTCCTCTCCAGCACCTCCTAATAGACCTTGCCGGGGAGGCTTAAGAGTGTGACTCCCCTGTAATTGGAACACACCCTCCGGTCCCCCTTTTTGGATAGGGGGACCACCACCCCAGTCTGCCAATCCAGGGGGACTGCCCCCGATGTCCATGCAATGTTGCAGAGTTGCGTCAGCCAACATAACCCTACAACATCCAGGACCTTGAGGAACTCCGGCCGGATCTCATCCACCCCCGGGGCCCTGCCACCAAGGAGCTTTTTAACCACCTTTGCGACCTCACCCACAGAGATTGGAGAGCCCAGTCCAGAGTCCCCAGGCCCAGCTTCCTCAATGGAAGGCATGTTGGTGGGATTGAGGAGGTCTTCGAAGTATTCTGCCCACCGACCCACAACGTCCCGAGTCGAGGTCAGCAGCACACCATCCCCACTATAAACAGTGTTGTTGCTGCACCGCTTCCCCCTCCTGAGACACAAATAAAATCATCAGGTTGTGAAGGGGAATACAATGAATGGATACCTTCTGCAGAATTGTTCTGTGATACAGGGCAGATACAGTAAGAAAGGGAACATGCTTTAAAATGTATTACTGCATGATCTGTCAATGATCTGTCAAAGTCAAACCTTCTTTTGCCATACAGGAACTTTCCTAAATAAAGTAAGAAGGTTACTAAAGAGTAGTCAGATAGGACAGGGTAGAGGAAAAAAATGTGTTTCTTCACAATCAATCCATTTTTTCAGCACAAGGACCAACATATGAAAGTTAGAATGCGTCGGAATGCACATTTTGAACCGCATTCAAGCTATATCTTTCAATGATATAAATACAAAAATCCCTCTCAATAACAACCTTGTCAGAACAGCATCAGTATTTTATTAATGCATTTATGAATGTTGGCTTCTTTTAAAGTAAGAATATGTTTTTCCTATTTTTTATAAAGGATCTGGAGTTAACTGTTTAAAAAGACACAAACATGTGAAAAAAACTTGTGAAATTATTAAAATAGTATATAAGCATTTATTTTAGTGATTCTCATATTCTCATAAAGAATCAGCAATAAATAGTGATGTA
>NW_015152056.1:45809-50886 GCF_000732505.1 Cyprinodon variegatus | reverse complement strand
TAGAAACTGTGGCTGTACATGCGATTTTAATAATAGAATAGCTGATTCAAATGGTGTAAAATGAGGCTCTAAACTTATACACTAAAACGTGTCTACGAGTGTAGACAAAACAAAGACGACCTTCTGACTTATTTAATGACGCTTGTGTAGACTGTCTCGTCATGAGTTGCATTTACTTTTCTTCTTTCTGCTTTTCCACCTTTGCCCTTGGTGAAGTTTGGCGCAGAATAGACCAAAGACTGTTCATTTTTCTGAGGAACATATAGAGGAAAATAATGGGCAAGCAGATGTTAATTTAAACTTAAGCAGCAAACACAGTGTTAACATCTTTGGACTTTACCCCTTCATTATGCTGAGCTCCATGTCCTCTGATGGCATCTGTTAAAAAATGGAACAAATTTTCCCATAAAGAATATTAATTCCATAGTTTGCTACTACAAACTACCTTAAAACTGATCTATGAAACTTACCATTGCAGGAAAAACAAGTTTTCTTCTTCGTAATGTAAACCAGGCACAAAATGACAACCAGACATGAAGCCACGGCGACGCATAACGACAGAGTAGTTTTGGACCGCCAAAAATCCCTTAGTTCTGGAAAAAAGTATAAAGCCTAAATATTCTTTTATAAATTTGTGCATTCATTCAATGTTTGAAGCATTTTTCTAAGCATCTCAAGCTTCAAAGAAAGTTTTGTATACACTACTTTGTATTTTAAATTGTGTTTTCCCTTAAGGTTTTTAATTTGTTGTAATTTAGTTATCAACTTTTAACTCATCTCAACTTTCAAAAAAGGTTTCGATACATACCTTGAATTTTCAGTTTAGTTCCATTTCCAAAAACAATTTCTTCATATGTGGCCACAGCGCAGTAATATGTTCCAGCATCAGAGTGGCTGACCATTTTGGAGAACCTATACACACATGTGTGTGCCTCAGGACTCCCATCACAATCTTTTCCACTTTTCCCATCGACATAGATAAGACTGGGATGAGACTCATCTGAGCCAGCTTTGAACCAATGCACTCTGTGATAAGTTGGACAGTTTTTCCTCTTACAGTGAAAGAAAACTGAACACTGTAATGTTACTGACTCTCCTGGACGGAGTGAATCAGGTAGCTGCTCTTGAGTTACAGTAGAGACCTCTGGTTCTGGTCCTAAAAATTTAAAGATTTGACATTTATTGCAAAGCAAAGAGTGCATTGAAATGCATATAATATATAAATATTGAATATATTTACAATATAAATATGTTTATCTACCATTGATCTTGAGAAAAATTCCATTCACGAATATCAGCTTTAGATCAGCTTCAACTTTAATACAGTAGTAAAGTCCAGTGTCGTTCTGCTGAGTTTCTTTAATATGCAGAATAAATGTTCCTTCCTCTTGTTTTGATGTTAGGTGGCGAGTTTTGGTGACCTTGTCATAATCCAAGGTTATTGTTTGTCCAAGAAATTCAGGCCACTTCACGGAAGAAAATTTTACCCAAAACAAACTTTTGGATTGAGTGGATGGTGAGCGAGGACATTTCATTGTTACATTTTCCCTAGCATTAGCAGTTTTTACCACAAAATTGTAACCACTTGTTAGATCTAAAAACAAAAAGGCAAAGAAGTTTTTGACATGTAAAAAATTAATGAAGCACAAAATAACTTTATAAAGAGGTTTAATGTTATATTTTGTACTTACAGCTGCCTCTGAGCAACAGGAGTAAATAAAACATGACCAGCATTTTCATTTAAATCCTCAAAAGGTTGCACAAAAAGAGAGGCATATACTCAATGCTTCAGTCTAATATAATATTGAAAAGTGGGAGGGAACAATGCTGAAAGAATCTGATTGGCTTTTTCTGAACTGTCACTGCCACCACAGTGGAAAATACATCAGCTATGTTTCCAAATAATGTTTACAAAATTATACCTACATCAAGTAATTTATTTTCATGTTGTAATTTAATAATGTTGTTCTTATTGGCAAAATTCAGGTTGTTACTCAATAATAAACAGCAATAACTTTTCATAGTTATTGAAAACAGGCCATGTAGATAAATGGCCAGGTAAGCAATTCAAAGGCACACATAATTTGTGCACAGAATACCTTTTCTGTTGCTTTCATGCATGTGTCATAACTGGAAAGTTTGATCTCCTTTTGTGAAGCAGTCGACTCTGGCTTGATGCTTTTTTTAGGGAAACCAAGTGGCATGCTCCCTGTGGGCTGCATCTCATCCCATTCTCAGTATTTCAGGCATTTGATTTAGTAGGAGGGTCACACAACTAGAGGCTCACCTTGAGTGCCATTCATGTAATGGTGTGTTCACACCGAAAGAGAAACCTAGGGAAAATTTCAGCAGTTGGTTCATCTGCATTTGTTTGCTTTGAAATTCACCTGGTCAGCGAAAGCAATTCACTGTCACATATTTTTTATTTTTTTTTTTTGCATTTGAGGAAGACATTGGAACATCGTAGAGACCCACTGGGTAGCTAAAGTCGGGAGAGGTTGTGGCTGGCCGGTGCTAGCTGCAGTAGCAGCCATTCAAAATAGCCTTTCCCAGTCAAACTTTAGCCGAATGGCAGCCTACTCCCCTGCGACTCCCAGCAAAATCTCCTCCAACTTCCAGCCACTGGCCTTCTCCTGCGCGTGCATATTTTTTTTTCTCTGAATCCCCCCTTTCACTGAATTAAAGGGTCTGACAAGGAGATTACGCTTCTCTTTGGATCTTAATGTCCACAAATCATGGCAGAAATAATGCTTCAGTAGAAGACTGATTTTTAAAAAGGAATTATAGAGGACCAGCCGAGGGCCCATCAAGAAAAGGGGGGAAATTTCAAATGGCTACTACTGTATAAAGGAAAACTAAAGAGGATTGAAGGGGTATAGCGGTAGAAGCCAGCTTGGCAAGCAGAGAACTGAAGGTGTGGAGAAGTCGTGGCTTGCTGAGAGGAGTACAGTTGTACATCTGAAAAAACCCACCAAGAAGACATCCATCCATCCATTTTCTAACACGATTACTCCCAAGTGGGGTCACAAGGGGTGCTGGTGCCTAACTCTAGCTGTCAATGGGCGACAGGTGGGGTATTTTTGGACTGTGGGAGGAAGCTGGAGTACCCGGAGAGAACCCACGCATGCTCAGGGAGAACATGCAAACTCCATGCAGAAAGACCCCTGGCCAGGAATCGAACCCAGAACCTTCTTGCTGCAAGGCAGCAGTGCTACCCAGACTTACTCTTTAATTTCAAATTAGAAAAAGGTCATGTCCCAGCTGCCTCCATTACTCTAAGTCACAGCCATATCTAGTGTCTGACTGAATTTAGCAACATAAATTTAGATAAAAGTGTGTGAATGTACACACAAATTCACACACCAATTGCAGCAAGTTACAGTGTAACCACAGCTGTCCTGGGGTACACTGACAGAAGCATGGTTGCTGTACAGTAGTTGCCTGTGGCTCTTCTAACCATTATTGTAATGACGCAGATGAACCAACGTGCTTTGTATCTATTCAGTTCTTTCTCCCCTCTAGTCAGTAATGCTGCCAAGAAAAAAAATGCATCTTATTACAATCTTTAGTCACTGTCTTAGTGACCAGGACAGGAGTTTCAGGACATCTGTAGGAGGAGGAGTTTGTTAAACTTGTTCATTAAATCGCTCTGAAATCATTTGACAGTCTTTCATTGCTTGCTATGAAACTGAGTCAAATGCCGAAAGCTTTAGGCTTCACAGATCACAGTAAAGGTTTTTTCTCCACTTGTTCTCCTCTGTGACAGAACTCTCCTTCCTGTGAAAGCTTTGTATTGAACCATACCTAACCAACCAAAACGATATATTTTGGCAGTGTTCCCAAAAAGAGATTCTCCTAAATATGTTTTTACATTCACGCATGAAAGCGGGTAGAGGGCATTTTCTCTATTTTACGGTTGAGGCATGCCCAAGCCCGATGGCCGGGGACACTGAAACCTTTTCCACAAGCTAAAAAAAACGGCAAGAATTTTTAGTTGAAAGGTTGAATCACAAGCTCTTATGGCATAGAACATGTTGCTGGCCTTGATTAGTTTAACCCTCTTATCTGCAGAATTCAAGGGGAATCTTTCACAGAAAAAATAAATATCTACGTCAAGTGGGCCCATCAGATAAGGCTCTCTCTAATTAGTTGTAAAAGAAGCACTCTGATTCATCCCTCTGTTCGGACCATTATTCACAACAATTAAGTCTATAGCTCTTGACATGTCTTTATTAAAGAAACCTACACTGAATTTACTCTTTAACGTGTCCTTTGAGTTTAGAAGAGTTTCAATCATTGCTCTCTACGGGTCAGTCACGCTCAACTGTGAAATTATTCTGCCTCCCAGAATAACTTTGCATTGACTGAACATTGTATTCAACGGGTAATCTGTGAGTCTGACTACCGTATCTTTTGCCAGGTTGCCTTCATCTACGTTCATGATCTTCAGAAGGACGTGCAGCAAATTGTTGTTCAAATCCAGGTATTTTTGTCGATTTCCAGAAATAAAAAACTTGATAAGGCCAGTGTCAGTGTAGATATATTAGTTGTATTGGTTGATATTTGAGAACAATCTATTCTTATAAAATTCAAGTAGGGCATAGGCAAACAAAACAAGCCTTTAATTAAAAAAAATTGTACTGGCAAGAATTTTAAACTACTTAAATTCCTACTCTTATTGCCATTTGAATGTAAATGTTTCACAAAATAAAACTTACTCTGGACTGGTCAGTGGTGGCGGAAAGACAACCTCCTCTTTGGGGTTGCTCCTCTCTCCTTGCTATCAATCAATCAATCTATCTTTATTGTCAACTACAATTTGCATTGTAATTCAGATTACACTTTCAGTACAAACCATTTTTCACATACAGAGGGGGAGGTGGACAGGGGAATGATTGACTGAGACCATGCGTGCCAAAGAGCTGTCATTTTGGCTGCTAAGGACCCCACTTTGAGGCAGTTCTCTTATGGCAGGGGTAACCAATAAAAATCAGCTGGGTCTGGATAAAGAAAATCATCAACCTGTCATGATTAGAGAAGAACGACTCTAAATCAGGGCAACCACGGAGACAGTTTG
>NW_015152056.1:39612-44031 GCF_000732505.1 Cyprinodon variegatus | reverse complement strand
AAACACAGTGGTTTGGCTAATGTTTAGCAGATCACAAGTGATCTATTTCATAGTATAATATTTACAATATGGTGCCATTTTCGGAACATATTGTTACATTGTCAAAGCAAACACAAAGACAAGATTTGGTTGTATGAATGTATTGTTTATTTTTCAACACATAGAGACATTTACATCTACATACATAAACAACACTTTTTCATTATGGCATAAAATAAAATTTTCAACTGGCATATACCAGTTTTCAACTGGCAAATGCAGTTTACCAGCTGGTATAGCAGTGGTTCCCACCTGCCATAAGCTGGTGAAAATCCACCTATGCGATATGCCACTTTTGGTTGTAGGTGCTGCAGTAATTGTGTGGTCCTCTCAGTCTTTTTTATTTATTCATTCATTTTAAACTGCTTGCTGCTGTTTTGTGTGTGTGTGTTGGTTTTTGTGCTTGTTTTTATGTATAGCACATTAGAAATATTTTTTGTTGTTAAATGAACTATATATATATAGAGTGGATTGGATTGAACATTTAGCAACCAGCAGCCTGTATTAAAATCATGGTCAATATTTATTCAGTCAGATTTTCTTATTCAAAGGTAATTACTGCCACAGGTGTGGCTTGTGAAAATGCAGAAATTAATGTTAAACCCTTCTTATGTGTGAAGCCAATAAAAAATGAAAATGAAAAATATAAGATAAGATTCCATGACTCAAAGTCTCTTTGAATCTACTAACATCTGCTAAAGATAGGCTCTGTGTATGCACCGCAAAGCTCTATCTCAAAGTTTCTTTTTCCTGAAAAGAGGTCACTTGGGACAAACTTTTTAAATAACACTTCATAACTTATATGTTTAAAATAACCATGAGACATGACAACAGATTCTGATAGAAATTGTAATCTTACTCAGATCAGAGAAGTTACTTAGAATGTATAGAAGGCAGCTGCTCAGCTCTGGGTTCACCTCTCAGAAAGGGGCCCCGATTAACCCCTGGCTCACACCGACTCCGGTCTTACCGTTGCGGTGCGGTGGGTGCGGCGCCGCAGTGATTCCAAGTCATTAAAAAGACGTAAACCTCTCTCACCGGCTGCTGAGCTGTCCGGCTGCGGTTACCGAGACACTCCGGCNAGGAGGATGCTGAAATCAGAAATACACTTTTGCTTTGAGAGCAAGCTGTACAGAATTTTTCATCTGCCTTGAAGTCTTTGGCCGTTTCTCAATTCAAAAGAACGCAAGTACAGGCTCGTGTTCTCGCCAACTATTTTCTTGACTAGAACATAGGAAAGTCTGGACTTGGTGAGAACTGGAGCATGCAGCATAACTCTGGGTCAATAGGAACATAAGCGTACTTGTGACGTCACCACATGCTCAGCTCGTCTAGAGCTGCATTTCACCTCCTGTTATCAATAGTCTGTAGATAATAATAAATTCTGACTTTTTTTAATTTAGTGGGGCAATAATAATTAACACGGTCAAATAAACACAAATCAAATGAACATTTTGTAAAATATAACCAAAAAAAAATCGCCATCAGAGCCAGCGGTCCTTCACACATGGCTATGCCAATAGAGGGCTGCTGTTTGCTTTGGACCTCCGCTGGTTGCCGTGGTCCTCTCAACTTCGGAAATCTTTTTTTTATTACGCATTAAATCTGTAGATAGACCATATAGTGACGTTTTGAAGTATAGTATTCTTGCCTGAAATGATCCTAAAACATACTTTTATTGGACAACAGCAACAGAAAGAGAACTTTTAACTTTCAATGAAGCGCTCCATTAAAAGCTGCTGCTGCCGCAGTGCAGACGTGGACAGCTGTCACTCTCAAGAACAGAAGAGTCTGCTCTGATTTATACTTGATAAAGAGGGCAGGGCGAGAGCAACATCCGGGGAATTGGTGCATTCTTGGTCTGGAATTCTCGACAATTGGAACAGTGCTCGGGCTGAGGCTAATGACCTGTCACAAGCACACGAGAACGCTCGAGAAAAGCATATTTAGAAACGGCCCTTGTCTCTGTGCTCCACTTGGCGAACCCAATATTCCAAATTTGTTGGGCTTTTCCGCCTTGAAATGGGCACGCACATCCAAGATTCTTTCCCATCTCACCTTTGAATTCAACAACCGCAGCCAGCTTCATTCAATCTCATCGAGCTTTTGGCTCAGCTCAAGGTCCTGCTCGTTCACAGTGTTTGAGCGCATCAACATTGGCAGGTAGCCTAATCATCGCCAAAATTTACATCCTCTGTAATCGTAGATACATCAGGTATCCTCCAAAATAGAACAAATCTGAGTATTATGTATCCAAACATGTATACACGTATTTGATGTCCTTCACTAACAGTATCATAAAACACACCATTCTCCAATCCTTCCAGGAGTCTAGGGTGTATCCCATATAGTCAGGACAGAACAGGTCCCATCTACCCTGTCTTCCAGTTTAGAAAATTTAAACAGTTGCATTTGCGAGATCAGCTGACCCGATACATTGTTTGATCCAGGTGATATGAAGAGAGAGGTCAGAAAGACAAGAGGCAACACCTATTGTCTGCAACCAGAGAAGAAGAAGAAGAAGAAGAAGAAGAAGAAGAAGAAGAAGAAGTTTACTAATGGTGGTTAGGCTAACGCTGAGCAAATAACTCACAATCCACTTATTACTGTAATACTGAAAATATGTTTTTGGAATATTTAGTAACATTGTCAAAGTATTTATATGAACTATCAGAACAATTGCTTTAATTCTTTTTCAATTATTTCAACTCTGTGTTAGGAATCCAGTTTGTGTGGTCTGTTTGTGTGTTTCCTTTTCTCCACCACCAGGAGGCCTCCTGTCCTCGTTATGCCTCCCTGCACACCTGCGGCTCATTGGACCATTATCTTGAGGAGTATGTGAGCGGTGTGTTTGCCAGTTTTGGGTACTCTAGCCAAGCTGAGATTAGCTGAGTCTAACCTAAGCGTTGTTTCTGCGAGACTTATGTACTTTTGTCTTTGTTTCTTCGGCAGTAAGAATTCCTGTTTAACTGGATACCTGGACATTCTCCCCCTGGAAGGAAAAGCCGAGTTCTCACTGACCAGGGGAATACCTCCACATGATCCGATCAGTTTCCATCGGCTCCATTACTCCTCCGGGTCCAACGTTTGTCAACCTGTCTGCCCTCCAACATGTTCACTATTCTCTGGATGGTCCCACACAGATTTGATTAAAGGACTGACAAGGCCGCCCGCAAACGCGAGTCCCTCCCCAGCATTATCTAACAACATCCCAGATTCCCATGGTATCTGAACTGACCTCTGAACTTCCCTTCTCACTTCCAGTTCCGGTTCACCAGCTCACTGAGTTCCAGATCCAACCCCTATACCCTTACCCCAATAAACCTGTTAAACTTTTCCCGTGTTCTCTGAGGGGTATCTCTGCATGTGGGTCAGATTCGTAAAACCGATCATGACACCCTGAATGTATGAAAATTATATGCATGCATATGTACAGCAGGGGGCAGTAATCACCTGTTGTTTGCAACCAGAGATGAATAGGTGTAAACACAGTGGCTTTGCTATATATATATATATATATATAGCCGTGTATTAAGGACCGCTGGCTATGATGGCGTTTTTTTGTTGTAAAAACTTTGGCAAAGTCCCTACTCGCCTTCTAATGACCTCATACTCGACATCAGACTCTCCTCCTGTAGATTCGACCAATGTAGTAAAATGCTAACCAACACGCTTCACACACGGCTATGCCGAGAGAGGGCTGCTGCAGACGGGCTGCCTTTAGACCTGACTGCCGTGAGGTTCGGAGCTCCGCTGGTTGCCGAGGTCCTCTCAAGTTCTGAACATTTTCTTTTAAATTACGCTTTGAATCTGTGAATGGGCCATATGGTGATGCTTAAAAGTATAAGGTTCTCGCCTCAAATGATCTTAAAGCGTACTTTTATTGAATAACAGCAACAGAAAAGAGAACATTTAACTTAATACTCTGAACTCTGTGAGTTAAGAAGATGGGTCGCCAACCAATGGGCAGAAGTTGACTCTCTAGGAAACCCCCCCCTCATCATTTGCATAATGAGACAGAAATGCATACATAAATGTAAAAAGGGCAGGCAGAAATGTAAAAAGGGCAGTCAGAAATATAAAAAAAAAATAAAGGACAAAAAAATAAATAAGGTACATATTACAAAGGCAAATAAAGAAAGAAGCTAATTAAAAGTTATATACATTTATGTCTCACTGTATAATTTAATTTCTACTTACATTTATTTGTTTATTGTATTTTTGTTGGCAATTAATTGTATGCTAATATATTTATTGAGCATTTATTTATTTCTGTATTTATTATTAATTATTTCATAATTTAATATTTACAATATGGTGCCATTTTCGGAACATATTGTTACATTGTCAAAGCAAACACAAAGACAAGATTTGGTTGTA
>NW_015152056.1:33782-36524 GCF_000732505.1 Cyprinodon variegatus | reverse complement strand
TGAAAAACTATTGTTAAATAAATGTTTTAAATGGGAAACAACAATTATAAAGAAAATAATATCCTATTACCTATATCCTATAGGTATATAACCTTTATACTATCAATTTCTTTTAACATCAGTATATATAACATTTGTGACGACCATCTCCTCCTGCGCTGGATTTAGATTCCCTCTTCTTGCTTTTTCAGTCTTGTTCATGGTGAACTGTGGTGATGAATAAATCAACGTGTCCTCTTCCTTCTATAATAAAATACAATTAAATTAAATTGAATAAATGCATCTTCATGAAAAATAGATAAATCAAATATTTCCCTCCATACCTGCTGACTTTGGTTATCATCAATGCCCACAACATGAGCTATTTATAGAAAGGGAAAAAATACATATTAAAGACTCAAACCAATAAATAATTATTTGGACCATTACAATTAAGAATGTTGGATTACCTTTGCAACAGCCACATGTTTTCTTCTTAATTTTGTAAACGAGACAAGATATGACAGCAAAACTTATCACCAAAGCCGAGATTAATAAAGAAAGAACTAATTTGGAGAAATCCTCTATGATGGCACCTAGGGATAAAAAAAAATCTAAGTTTATTTTGTAAATTCACTAAATTTTCAATAATAATTGTTGTTTGCAAACATACTCTGGACACCTTTCAGTTTTGCTCCATTTCCAAATAATATCTGACCACATGCAGCCACAGCACAGTAATAAGTCCCAGCATTAGATATATCAGAAAAGTTGTGGAGACATGTCTGTGCAGAGGGAACCCCAGGACTCCTCTCACATTCAGCTTGACTAATTTCTTGTAGATAAAGAAAATTAGGATGAGAATCATCTGATCCAGCTCTGAACCAGTACACCCTGTTATCAGCGGGACATGTTGACCATTCTGATTTGGATAGAACCGAACACTGTAAAGTCCCTGGGTTTTCTGGATGAATTGTTGTGGAAGGATTCTTCTGAAGTACAACATTTACAACTGATTCCTGTCCTGAAAATAAAAAAAAATAAAAATAAGAGATTTTCCCCTCATAACTAGCAAAATACTCACTAATATGTAAGAATATGCTGTTATAAAACATTTATTATATTCACCTTCAATTTTTACAAATGTTCCATTCATAAAAATTAATTCCGGTCCACTGACTTTAAGACAGTAGTAAAGTCCAGTGTCCTTTTGCTGAGCCTCATTTATATGAAGAAGAAATTGTTGTCCATTTTGTTTTGTCTGAATGCGAGGAATCTTGGAAACATCCATAAATTTAAATAATACTCCAAGAAATTCAGGCAGGTTTCCAGAAACGAGGCGGATCCAGTATAAATTTTCTCTGTATTGAGCAGAGGTCTGGCGAGGGCATGTCAGGGTGACATTTTGTCCAGCAGTCACTGTCTTTACCTCAAACTTAAATTCTTCTGAGCAAACTGGAAAAATACCGCACATATAATTTGATTAGTATAGATTATCATATGTGAATTTTACACAAAACTGAAAATAATAGCATGATAGATGTTAAACTGTAAGTTATATTTTTACATTCATATACGTATAAAAACATATATGTACTTACATCCAAATTTCAGGAAGAGTAGTGAATAATACAAAGAAAGCAACATTTGTACGGGTACGATTGCATCAGCTTTGCAATAGTACTAGCAACAGGTCACTGCCTTCTAATATAATCTTGCAAAGTGGGAGTAAACAATTTCTGGCAAACTGATTGGCCATTTTTTTATTTCAAACTTTCACTGCACTACAACAACAGTGGAAACAATGTAACCCCTTTTTCCAACCTTAACACATAAGACAATGTGCATACACTTTCCAACTGATAATGATTTCTGATGAATGGAATTCCTTGTTTCCTTTAACCCAATCTTTTCATCTAAATACTTTTCTGTAACAATAAAGAGCATGTCTCCTCTATGTTGTGTTGGAGTACTTTAACAACAGTGTTTGCAGCTCTTCTATAAGCTTGTTGTGGAGAGTGTCACAGCATCAGATCAAGTGACAGAAATCTCAAAAAGCTAATAAAGAAGGCTAACCTTTTTCTTTGAATTCCTCTATAACTTCACAAGTTTATTTTACGAAGAAGAAGTCTTCATATAATAAAGAACATTATGGACGACCGGGAGACCTGCATGGGATTCGGGAGAGCCTTCTAAGGTGTGTGTGAAATGTAAAAAAAGAGACTTTTTAACATGACTTATCTTGCAAAATGAGCAATACTGAAAGTGTGGTGGTAAAGTTTTTGAACATACGTAAAAACTTACCCTTGTTTTTTCCTTTCAAAGCAATTTGCTACCTGCAGATGCCTGTTTGATGAGCTAAAAACACAGTCAGGCCCTGCTGCTACAGGAAGCTGATGCTCCATTTCTTGACCCAAAAATTCCATAGCTGTGCTATTCTGTAAGTGGTTGCACTGAAACACAAAAAGAAAACAAATTGTATCAAAAGAAAATAAATCATTTCACACACATATATATATATATATTGTTTCTGGCATCATTATATCAGTAAATAGGTTCATAAATATTTTTAAACAGAGCACAGATAGGTAGGGAGAGCTGAAGATTTAAAGGTGAAACAGATTTACTGGGATATACAACATGCAATAAAATTTAATTCCAAGTGTACCAGAAAGTTTACAAGAAAAAAAATTTGGTATTCTATATTTTTTTTCTGGATGGAATTGAAATTGTGCTTCAAGGGATGCTTGGTGTATCAATTTT
>NW_015152056.1:17180-27142 GCF_000732505.1 Cyprinodon variegatus | reverse complement strand
TGAGTCTGGTTCTGCTGGAGGTTTCTTATTCTTAAAAGGGAGTTTTCCCTCTCCACTGTCACTACAAGCATGCTTAGTGTGAGGGGTGGCTATCGAGTCAATGAGTCAATGCACTCAACTTGTTTTCCTTAGATAGAAAATGGGCTGCAAGAAGAAATTAACAAATTAAAACTACTGAAAGGCCAAACACAGGGGGAGGACATATGTTAGGCTGTGCTGAATTGTTTAAATGACAGTGGGATAAACAACAACCACCTGATTTCAGGGGCTACAGATGGGGCACCCAGCATGAGAGGTTTAAAAAGGGGGTTTGTGACTTTGCTACAGAAAGCGTTGGATCAAAATCTGCTTGCATTCCACTGCATCTTGCAGCAAGATGCACTGTGTGCACAAACATTCCCATCGAAGTCTATGGCGGTGATGAACCTTGTGATCGAGTTGGTGAATAAGATAATTTCAAAAGCATTGAACCACCGTCAGTTCTGTGCATTGCTTGATGAAATTGACAGCGAATATTCTGATACCCTGCTACACAACAAAGTCCGATAGCTGTCCAGGGGTGAGGTTTTGTGCCCCTTTGTCGCTTGTTTAGAGCACGTTAAAAGATTTCTGAAAAGCAAAGACCTATACTACCTGCAACTTGCAGATACCGAGTGGCTTGAAAAACTTCACTTTATGGTGGATATGACAAGCCACCTAAACAAGCTCAATGAAAGTCTGCAGGGGCAGAGAAACACTGCACTGGAAATGCTGGAGGCTGTTTTATCATTTGAGCGCAAGCTGACTGTCTTTGCCAGAGATGTACAGCGTGGCACACTTTCCCACTTCCCCTCCCTGAGAGAATTCAAAGAAGCCCATCATGATCACACATTCAACGGTGATTATTTGCAAAATGTGATCCCTGATAGGCAAACTGCATTTGGGAGCAGATTTTGTGAGTTCTGAAAGGAAAATAATTACACTGTTTTTCCCTGTCACACCCCTGGAGATTGACCCTTCCTGACAGTTATAGGAACATGGAGAAATATGCATTTGGAGTATTATCCATCTTTGGATCAAAGTACCTGTATGAGCAGATATTCTCAAACATGAACTACATCAAATCAAAATATCGCACCCGCCTCACAGATGAGAGCTTGCAGTCCTGCGTCAAGATTAAAGTTACATCTTACATGTTAAGAAGCTGACCCTTGATGTCCAAAAACACAGGTAACATTAAATGGGCAAGAACACAATCCTGTCATAGGCACATTTTTTGTAACAAGGTGGCTGTTTTTATAAAGTGATATCTTTTTTTGTCAGTTTATATTTGGAATGACACTTAGGGATATTATTATTTTTGCAGACATATTTTTTTGTTTTTGTTTGTTTTGTTGGTCCAATATGGCTCTTTCAACATTTTTGGTTTCCGACCCCTGCCCTAACCACTAAGCCGCCGCTCCCCTAATTCACTCCCCTAAGTCACTTGCCATAATGAGGGTTTGTGAACGAAAGCCTCCTTTACCCCAGTAATACACCCCTTGCTCTTGCTTATCTAGTTTCTATATCAGGCTAATCTGTACGGCACTACTTTGCCTGGCGACGGACATGTGACCAAAATACCACTCTTTTTCACCGATAGTGTGTGTCTTATCACATGCCCAGGCAAAGTAGTGTAATATAATAGTGGAACAAACCAAAACAAATCCTCTTACTATATCACACAAATCATGAAAAATCCATAGAAAAGCCACACCGAAATATACCAGTCCCAAAATGATGGTATTTTTTTATTTTCTGTTTTGAATAAATATTTAGTCTACATCTTGTTCACTTTCTGTGAAGTCAGTCAGCTAGAATGAAATTTCAATGCTGAAGGCTAAGCTGACCTATGATGACCAGTGAGGGTCTAGCATCTCCTTATAGGGTAATGCTGTAGTGTGGGGGAGAAAGGCAGGATACTGACGCTTGAGATTTTGGAAGAGGCAGCTCCTGGCATTTGTGGATAAATAGTAAAACATTTAGTAGTTCTGAGCCATTTTGCTGGTCCCACAGCTATTCACACCCTGGTGCAAGTGACCAAAACCTCTCAGGGGAAGAACTGCAGCTTTTTTTTAGACTCTAATATGCATATTAATGTTGTTGTGTAGAACGGCTGTTTCACAATAAATAAAAAAATATTTACCGTCAAAATGCTGGGGAAGCTTTTCAATTAACATATTCATGACACAAAATTAAAATTTACAATACTAAAGCCTGTAAACACAAACCCAGAGAAGCAAACCACTAAGAAAGTGGTAAATATAAAAAATATATATATTTCCCAAATTGGTTTACTGGCTTCCACGCTGCATTTTGTTTTGATGACGCACGCGGCTGTAGGCTACGACACTGGTAGCTGGTGTTGCCAGATTGGGTGTTTTTCCCGCTACATATTAAGGCCTGTTTACGGTGTGATTTAGCCGGGGTTTCGCCTGGAGGGCTCTATAGAAATTTGGCAACCTATTGAACGAAGTTGAACTGAGAGAGCGTGCCGTTCACAGACACCAGAATGAACGAGTTCACAATAACGTTCATCAGGCAGTAATACAGTACGTTCAGTTCACGTTCAAAATATGAACGAGTTCATGAACTTTCGTTCAATGAACGCGTTCAGGCACAACACTGCGCAGCGCCATGCACAGTGCCCTAGTGCCTGTAAATTTAATGGTCCAATGAAGGTAATTTAAAAAAACAGGACATTTCCTCACTTTCTAAAAAAAAACCAGGACGCCCGGGACAGGACGTGAAATACGGACATGTCCTGGGAAATACGGACGTTTGGTCACCCTACCCTAAATGCTGTCTCAGTCTTACACGGGAAAACAAACTGGAAAAAATTGACCTGGATTTAGTAAGTAGACAAAACTTTACAGTAAAAAGAAAGAAAATAACAAAGACAGGGAAAGGGTTGTTTTAAGTTTATTTTTTATTTCTTAAGTAATAAAAATGTACATATTAATATGTTTTATTTTACCACATTTAAGGCCACAACTTCAAATTAGTTGTTTGTCAACAAGATCTACAAAAATTATTTTTATATAGTTAGATTTTTTCATATGTTTAAGACATCACTTGTGTGCCTCTCTTTGGTGAGGGTAAAGTTCAATATGTTACAGTTTTCACACGAAAATCTGCTTTCAGACAAGTTATTAACATTAGTTGTATGTCTAACTTACTCTGACACTCAGCTAGTTAATGCATAAAGTGTCCTTAAAAACCTAATTTAACTATAAGACATCATTACAAGATCTACTTTTGAAAATCGCTTGTATCATACCTTTTTTTCTTTACATGTTCTATGTTCCCATAAAAAAATAAAAAATAAAAAACTGTAAAACAAATGAAACGAAGAAATAAAATGACCAGCTCTGTAAAATTGAAATTATCTATGACATAGTAACATAAGGATTTAAACTAATAAGAAGAATAATTATACATTTGGCTTCTATTAATCAAAACTTTTTTCAAATTTAGATAAATTTCTTCAAAAGTCAGAAATAAATAAAGGAATCTTATAAATCTATGTAAATCTATTGAAATGTTTTGACATCAGTGTAAACCGTTTCCTCCACCATTGGTTTTACATTTCTTCTTTCCACTTTTTTATCTTTGTTCCTCTTAAACGTTGGGGCAGAATAAATCAAAATGTCCTCATTCCTCTGAAAAAAATACAGAAATGTTTAAAGAACAATGCTAAACATTATTAAAAATGGACTATACAAAAATATTTTTGTCTTACCTGCAGATTCTCTCCAACCCTCGACACAGGATCTGTGTGCAGAACAACCAAAAAGTGATTAACAAAAAACTCAAACCTAAAAATAATTATTGTGAATTTCAAAAATATAAAACTTTCTTTACCATTGCAACAACCACATTTGTTACTCTTAATTTTATAAATGAGCCAAAATGTTACAATCAGACTTATCATCAAAGCTGTGCACAATGAATACAGAACTATTTTGAAAGAATCTTGCACACCAGCACCTAGAACAATGAAACAAAAGTAAAGCGGATTATTTTAAAATGTTTTTTGTTGTAAAATTCCTTTAACGTTTTTATCATAATTGTTGTATAAAAGACTTCTCCACATACCATTTAGTTTTGCTCCGCTTCCAAATAATATCTGACCACATGCAGCCACAGCACAGTAATAAGTTCCAGGGTCTACAGTCTCAGAGAAGTTGTAGAAACATTTCTGTATTGATGGAGCTTCTAAACTCTTCTCACATTCATCTAAACTGTTTCCCTGTAGATAAAGTAGACTGGGATGAGAGTCATCTGACCCAGCTCTGAACCAGTACACTCTGTTATCTGCTGGACATGTTGACCTCTCTGAGTTAGACAGAACAGAGCACTGTAAAGCCTCTGGGTTTCCTGCATGATGTGGACCAAATGAAGGGTTCTGAAGAACAACATTTACATCTAAATTCTGTCCTGGAAAAAAAACAAAAAACTTTAAACTAGCACATACTTACAATTACGCATATGAAGTTATTAAACTTAAATATCACTCTTACCTTCAATCTTTAACAATGTTCCTTTTACAAAACTGAAGTCAAGTTGTCTGACTTTAATACAGTAATAAAGTCCAGTATCATTCTGCCAAGCTTCATTTATTTCAAGAAGAAATTCTCCCCTGTCTTGTTTTGCCTGAATGTGGCGAATCTTGGAAATATCATCCATAGAGTTGAATGTTGCCCTGAGAAATTCAGGCCATTTTCCAGAAACAAGGCGGATCCAGTAATAAGTTTCTGGGTAGAGAACAGAGCTCTGGCGAGGGCATGTCAGGGTGATGTTGTGTCCAGCAGTGACGGTCTTTACCTCAAGCTTAAAATCTTTGGTGCAAACTGGAAATAAATCCCACATTTAGGTCTCACTAGTATAGACTATCATAGAAAGATCATTTTAGATACTACATACAAATTAACAATAAGGATAGATATCAAAACAAAGTAAATTATATATATTTTACATTTTATATATACTTACATCCAAATCTCAGAACGAGTAGTGCATAAAAAAATCCTAGCATTTTTTTGCTGATATACATTAGGGGCAAGATGCATCTAAGAGTTGATCATAGGAAAGACCTTAAGATATAATCTTGCAGAGTGGGAGTGAACAAAATCTAAAACTTTGATTGGCTATTTGTATTGTGTGGTTTCATTGTACTACAACCACAGTGGAAATAATATGAACATTTTTTGCAACCTTCTCACATGAAACACTGCGTAAAAATTCTTGATGGAAACAATTCTGGCACAGAAGTTACCATTAAGAGGCCAGAACAGACTCAAACATCACTGATTATCTGCAAGAAGTCGAGGACTGTTTAAAAGACCTTTGATTTTCTTCTCATGAGAAGTTGAAGTTGATTCCCTCGGTGTATAACTCGCTTTAACAAAATAACTCCTCTGTTGTGGGCCTGCTTTGCTAAGCTGCTAACACTGGATACATGAGAAACCCAGCTTTCAAAAATGGAGATGAAATGAGGTAGAGGTCTTACACATAACTCACGGAGAGATCCTAGAAAAATAAATTGCTTCTTTGACAATTTTTTTATCATTTTAAGTGTCTAATGTTGGGTAAAGATCTGCTAAAAAAAATGGTCACCGTAGTATGTCATGCTGGGATGTTTTGATCTGCTGTTTATGAATCTAAAACAAGATTTAATTCCTTAAGGGTTTGAACACTAATATAATGTTAATGTTTATGTGTTTCCTCATATCCTCATTCATTTTAATGAAAGGATCATTAAGTAAAAGTCATTTAATGGGGACCCTCGTGTTTACTATAGCAACTAGCTCAATCAAAGGAAGGCTAAGAATCAATTAATTAAAGGTAATTGGTTCCTGATTAAGCAAATTATTCAATATTTTTCAAAATTATGTTATATTCGCCTCTTGGATTTGCATTGTGTTATATGTTTTTATATATTTTCAATGGAAGTTGTGATGAATTCATTTTATAAAGGTGTGTTTTATAAAGGTCTGCTTGACAATGATTGTTTGTCTGAGCTTCATTCATACTTCCATTTGTTGGTATAACAAACAGCCAGTACAGCTGTAGGTTGAGGGCAGATTTTCTCTTGAAGGATTTTTGGGGGGCTTTTATAATACTTGTTGTCATGTAGTCCAGAAAAGGACTGTTAAATCATGCTGTAAGCTGCAATGGAAATGCTCCCTCTGCCAAGAAGAATTTGAGGGCATCCCTGACTTGTCTTGTCTCTGCAGAGAATTGCTTACAGCGATCTAACCCAAACCTGACAGTGGCAACTCTCCAACTGCTGGACCCCTTACAGCAGGGTTGCTCAACAAATCCTGAAGGACCCATTAAGTTGTGAACCACACGTGGCACACACAGCTCCACAACCTCAGTGTGTACTTCTACTAGACGAAAATACCATCTCCACTATTAGGTCAGGATGTCGAACACGTCCTCCACCACGAAGCGGGCCCATAACTGGTGATAATTTTAAAAACTCATTCCTAATGTAGCATTTCATTATATTCAGGTAAAGGCAGCATCATTTTCCTTCTCAGTGGGAATGCTTTATCCACCGCTGACATGGGACTGGTGAACTTGCCAGTCTGCAGAGCTTTACCAAAGGCAGAGTTGGCCAGGATCCCACTGTCACTGGTCCAACCAATGGACAAACCAGTGTCCTGTGTCCACAACTGCCAAAAGGACATTGGAGAATTTGCATTGGTAGTTAAAGAACCGAGACCTGGAATTTGGGGTTGCAATCATCTACATATGCTGACCTACCAAATCACCGCAGCACAGAGGGAAGTTCCACCAGTTGTGGAACTCTTCAGCGATAACCATCCAGTCAGCGATAACCATACATGTAATATAAGAATGAGGTAGATATGAAACCGAAAGAATAGAGATGACAGAAGAGTTGGAGAACACAAAAGAAAAATTATATGTCATAATTATTTTGCAGAAAGAATTAAGAATTAAAATAAGCATAAAAATATTAGTAGATTTTAAGGACTGCAATAAATTAGATTACATTAAATTATTTTCATTCATTCACCACACACTATGCTGATAATGCACACCTTTCGTTTCTTGCCAACAGCCAAATAAACTCCAAGACTAACACCAATAGAGATAATACATTTCCGTTGCAAAAATACTTTTGTATTTTCAAGGAATCTTGTTGGACCTACCTTGTTTAGTGAGTAATAGTTTTACTTATAATTTCTATTATTTTTTGACCAAACATGTGACTGGAGTCAAAATGCCACAGAGCTTTACAGTCAGCTTCCCCTGCTAAGCTAGTGCTAGATACAGGCACAAGATGGCTCTTGCACATACAACCTATATGCATCTCTATTTTACAAATGTACATGTGCATCTCCATAATATATTGTGTCTAGTAAAATCCTCTTATCGGTTTTAAGAACATGGTGTTAAGGCTGGTCATGAAGTAAGGCTTGACAGGAGTGAAACACATCTGCTCATACTATGCATAGTAGAAGTCGCTCTATACTCACTGCAGTCAGTGTGACATTAAAAAAAAAAGCTTGGGACCAGACCTTTGGGGTACGCTGGATTACAATGTTAGTTTATGTTGTGCCAGCTTACCAGAACACTATGAATATAGTAACTAACTAGAACTGGAAGTTATAGTTAATTAATAGGTAATTCAAATCAAGTGTAAAACCAATGATTTATTATCAGTTGAATGATAATAACTGTAATTTGCTTACTGACCAGGGTATTAGCCTCTTACCTAACAGGTTGGACTTCTGAATCCTGCTGTTAAAAATCCAGTTGTCTTTCACTAATTTAGTAATTTTGGCTATGGCTATCAGCAACGTTATTAACCACCAACCAAATAAATGTGTCTCTGTTCATTCAGATGCTACTGAAAAAAGAGTTAATCCAGCCTGAGTGATAAATTATTCACTGTGCAAAATCAACACAAAAAACGACGGGTTAAAGTACAATGGTACCTTTATTAGCTACTAATCACGCAGTATTATATCCAATAACTAAGCAAAACTAAACAATACTGAAAATAAGCAATAACAAATACATAAAAGGGGAAGAAGGGTCAGTTCAAGGTTCAAGTGATGTTCGAAGTTTAAGGCTTAATGCTTTTGAAAGTGACGTTTGTAATAACAGCTGATAAAATGTCAATAACCCTGATGCAGAGATGTTAACTGCAGTCAAAACAGTTAAGTTTCATTCAGTTTATGGTGAAAAATGAATAATGACTCAGGAATATATTAAAGTATGTTGAGGCTGAAAGACCTGTTAGCTTAGCTGGCCTAAGGGGTTCTGGTTCCGGTCGGGTCAAACTGAAACAAAGAGAGGGTTAGCTCATGATGTAGCAGTAAGCCTCAGCAACACATGACTAGTTCGGTCTTTAGTGAGCATTATCATTCAGTTAAACATTAAAACCATTAGCAGTTGAAAGCTTCTTTCAAATAAAAACACCAACATTATATCTATTCTATCTGTAGTTCACCAAAGCAGAGCACTTATTAAGCATGAGATGGAAAGGAGGTTAATGGTTTTGATTTGGTAAAATGAAGGCCTTCGGCTCAGTTTCGGTGTTCTGCAGGCCCAGTTTCGGTCCAGTCCGTTCATCCAACAGGAACTGGAAGAGATTTGGATCAATCCGATGAAACAATAGGAGGCAATTTGCAAGGGGGTTGATTTTATAACTCACAGTAGCACGGGACATCTCTTGTTTTAGCTATGATGGTTAGCTCGCAACCTGTAGCAGCTCATGGTCTGTGCTTATCTAAATCTCCGTCTCAGGCGGTCACGGCCCAGTGGTGTCTAATGGCTCCTTTGGCGAACAGCGATCGTGGCCCCCGTTGTTTGAGGTGAGCAGAGCCGGATTAGCTCTCCTCTGTCTCTGTTGCAGCAGGATTCAGGATAGGCTGCATACACTCGGTTTGAATCGAAGGAAGAATTACAACAATGCGCTCAGCTCCTTCTGAATCGCAGGAAAAGGGCAGTCTGACTCAGTCCAGAGAGCGAAGACTTCTCCGGTGGCACTTCGTTGCTACTTTGCGTAGCCTTCAGCTGGATACACTTGCCTAGCCTTTTAGAAGTACAGAGCTACTGGAAAAATAGGTCGCTAATATGGAGAACTAGTCTTTTTAAAACCTATGCCGGAGGGGGGTGTGTCTTCAGAGGGGCATAGTTCCGGTTAGATCAGCGACATGTTTCATAACATTTATATAAATGATAAAAAAACTGTAAATCCTTTCAAAATATAATTATTCTGTTATTACTCCGGCTTTAAACAAAAGAAATGTTATTCTCACAGACCTAAAGTTGGAAAAAGGTTTATTCACATTTCATAATCATAATCATAATTTTATAATTTCATAATCGACTGTAAAAGAGGTTATATATAAAAGAGGCAGAAGAGATCAGACAATTCACAGTGGACTTATAAAAGATATCCAGCATTTTGCTGCAAACACTGCATGACCTAAGCTTGCTCTAGAAATCTGCTCTGTCTCTTCTAGTAGACCACTTCACAGTTGGTTCCCCAGTCCAGTTTGTTGTCCAGTTGAACACCAAGGTATTTATGCTCCACCACCTTCGCTTCTTCTCCGAGGATGCAAATAGGATTCAATTTGTTCCTTTTTCTCCTGAAATCTAAATGATATAACTTGTTTGTTTGTTTTTGTTTCACATTCAGGATCAGATGGTTGTTTCGATACAATGCAATAAAGTCCTTCACCAGCTCGCTGTACACTGTATTCCCCAACAGTGCTATAAACTCAATACAATTGCAGAGCTGTACTCAAAGCTGCCATATTGTTCATGCACCACAAATGTTTTAAGTTCACTCAACTGGTTACCCAGTTATTGATTATTTTGACAAGATTAACTCTTAGAACTGACCCCCAAACTCATTCCTTTCAAGAGTGGATTGAATTTACGTCTGACGTAATAAT
>NW_015152056.1:15317-16250 GCF_000732505.1 Cyprinodon variegatus | reverse complement strand
AGCCTGCAAACCGTAGGCTCTGACGCTGCACAAAAGGTAAGAACGCGCTTGTAGGCTGCTTTGTTTATTTATTTGTTTATCGTCTTCCAGCGGGCAGACCTTAGCTAAAGCGTAAGCTATGTGACAGACACCTTTTGCGGGATATGTTTTTGTGAGTTAACTAAAGTTAATTGTCTCAGCTGTGAGCCAGGCTCGCGAACGTCTCATGGTGGAAAGGGCGGAAAATTTGAAAGAAAAGCGGTTTGGGCATAAACTGGTTTGTGACTTGACTGGAATGGCGACTCAGGTAGATTATATGGATTTGAGTGGTTGGTCTCATGTTGTTAGTGGAAGAGGGAGAGGTAGAAACCGGCGAGAAAATTAAAGTTTGTTCGGGACACAAATGAGTAAAAGAACGTTGGAAGAAAACAGTTCGGATGAAGGAACTCCTGTAGTTAGGAAAAAGACTGTTAGAGAGGAATTCAAAAATAATTCTTAAATTTAAAGAAGAGGAAGAAAACATTCAGATTGGGCCGATAGCATTATCCAGATAGCTTAAGAAAAAGATTGGAGACATTTAATTTGCGAAAACAGTCAGAGACGGTAGTGTAATGATTATATGTAAGACAGAAAAACAGAGCGTTGAATATAGAAAGTATTTGCAGAAAAAATGTGAAAGAAAAAAGGATTATTGGAGAAAAGAAAGTAATGAGGAGAGTGATAACAGGAATACCTGTAAATGAAGATTTAGAAAAACTTAAAAAGGGCATTCAGGATGTGGAGGTAAATCAGATAAAGAGATTGTTGAAAACGATAAATGCTGAAAGAGTTGAAAGTCCATCAGTAATGATAGAATTTCAAGAAAATATACTTCCAGAGAGGATTAAGATCGGATTCATTAGCTTTCCAGTTAGGCCTTACATTCCTCCACCACTCAGGTGCTACAAATGTCAA
>NW_015152056.1:10019-11977 GCF_000732505.1 Cyprinodon variegatus | reverse complement strand
TTGCTGCTGATAACCTGGCTGCACATGCACTTGCAGGCTTTGTCAAGTCCTTCAAAGCGGGGCATGTATGTAGGTGGTGTGTGGCCACAACAAGTCTGATTCAGAGTCATGAGGTGGCAGATGGGACTTTCAATATGAGAACCATGACTAGCCATGACTTGAATGTCCAAAATGTGTTGTGTGGTGATGGCACACCTGAGTGTGGGGTGAAGGCAGATTGTGTCTTTTGACAAAGCCTTAGACATTTTCACCCCATCACAGGTTTCCCACCAGACATTCTTCATGACCTCCTTGAGGGCATTGTGCCAGTGGAGTTGGCATTACGCTTGCAGGAGATGATTCGCCTCAAGTATTTTACACTTGACTTTTTAAACACAAAAATATGCACATTCCCGTACAAAGGCACTGACAAGTTTGACAAACCAAAACCGATACCAAAGACTTTCATGGCAAAAAAGACTATCGGTGGCTATGCACATGAAAATGCTGCTTTGATTCGCCTTCTGCCCTTCCTTATTGGAAGTCTAGTACCAGAGGGTGATTATGCCTGGGAGGTGTTAATGGATTTGAAAGACATTGTGGAATTGTCCCTGTCCCCTATATTCACAGAAGAAACTATTTGCTACTTACAGAGCAAAATCACTGATCACAGACAGGTTCTCAGTGAGGTCTTTCCACAGTTTACTCTCAAGCCCAAGCACCATTACTGTACATTGAACACTATCCTGAACTCATCAGGCGTTTCGGACCACTTGTCAACCTGTGGACAATGAGATTTGAGGGAAAACATCGCTTTTTTAAGCGGGTTGTTCATGATGCTCAAAACTTAAAAAATGTTCTCTTGACACTCACAAGGAGACATCAGTACATGATGGCCTACCACCTCAGTTCTCCATCCTTTTTCAAACCATATCAACACACTTCACTCTTTTCCACTCTGTTGGTTTCTCAATTACCTGAAGTTGCCAAGCAGTTTGTAACTGAAAGGACTGACAGGCCTACAGTTGACAGCACAGAACAGATCATAATTGATGGTACTGCTTTCTGCACTGGGTCATATGTTTCAGTTGGTTTTGAAGCAGGACTGCCTCAGTTTTGTAAGATTGACACACTTATTTTGATCCACAGTGATGTTGTCTTAATTTGCAGGCAGCAGAAGTCAGATTATGTTGAACACTTAAGGGCATATGAGTTATGGCCAGGTAACATCTCTGTGCACACTGTCAATGATTTCAATGACTCACATACTCTTTCTGCATACAATATTTCAGGAAGAGTGTTCTTGACACCGAGGAGATTTATCTCTCGTTGACAGACACGCCTAAGCACACCTAAGCAAGAGCAAAGGTACTGCATTTTGCACATAACATAATACTCATGTTTTGGTAATTGAGAATTACAAATTAATTTTACTTTTTATTTTTATTTTATTTTTTTTAGATGGCACAACCCCCTGGTTTGTTGCTAAGGGTCTATATTAATGCAGACACAGCTCACAAGGTCATCTTACCAACCAGACCGTCCACATTAGATGAACTGATGTCATTTTTGCAAGAGAGGTTTCACTTAGAAGGCCATTTTACTCTTCAATATGAAGACCCTGACTTTGATGGAGAACTCTGCGTCTTGACAGAGATGTCAGAGTTGCCCTCAAAGGCCGTGGTCAGGATAATAAGACCAGACAATTCAAATGACTCCCCTCCCACAGAAGTCACTACCCAGACCTAGGAACGCACTCAGAGACGGCCCAATGAGTTCCCAGTTCCAACATTTTCTTATGATGTGGAACACATACTGGAGGCAGGTAACACTGCATATTATGCCACACAAACACCCATAAAACTCACAAAAGGGCAGAAACATAATGTTTTAGAAAAAATGGCTGAGGTCATTTTTAGTTTCAATGCCTAAGCCGGTCAAGACGTATTGGCAAAAGCTGCAGAGGCATTAGTGAGCAA
>NW_015152056.1:4940-8199 GCF_000732505.1 Cyprinodon variegatus | reverse complement strand
TTTTTTGCCCCACTGTATTCTACTTCTTCTTATTATTCATCTCTTCACTGCACTTGAAGTCTGTGGTAATTCATATGACCGTATAGTTAGACAACCGTAAGTTGCACACTAATGGGGGGCTACCTTAGCTATCACATTTTCACCAATCATATGACTGACCCCACTGATGGGTCAGTCATATGATTAATTTCACCAAATTGCCTTTTTGCCACTGAAGGGCTTTAGTGCCCCAATAGGTAAAATTTGGCTTTTCAACCATGCACTATCCTTTTAACTGAGTATCCAATCTTAAAGGTTGTATCAGCGATTACAGGCCCAAAAATAATCACATTGATCTAATCTTCCTCACGATCCGCTAGCTGCCCTATAAGCAGGCCATCAAAAAAAAACTTCTCTATAGTCAGCCTAGGCTCCCAGATCTGTACACAAAAACAATTGGTGCTACCAACAGCTCAAAACCAAAATAAATAGTGTTCCAACCAATCACCGACAGGGAGTGGGTGTTTTGTGGTTTAGCGCTCATATGCATGGCTGCACGCAAAGTCTGAACTGAAGGAGGGCAGCGTTTTTTTTTCCATGATGCATGACACACGTAAGGGAGGGACAAGCTAGCTTGGTTTGTTTGCGATCTCGCTTCAAACACCCAACAGAAGTGACATCACCCACAATCGCTGATACAACCCTTAAAAAACGGGACAGTGTTGGGATTGTTGACCCCCTATTTTTGCCATAATGGATTGAAAGTGAAACATGTTTCAGCATTTGCATAATGTTTCTGTTGTTAAAGCAACACTAAAGTTTTTTCTAACTTAAAATAATGTTTCCAAAACAATTTCAGTGGTTCATCAACTCATAACAGGGTGAACGGCACTTCTGCATTCGCTTCGCGGGCCTCTATCAGCTATAACCGCACTATGTAAATTTACCAGATCGGGNCATTTATGCACTGGCGCAGTACAAGGCATACTACGCTGCTTTTGACAAATAGTACACTCACTGACTTCCTGTTCAATGCACTCATCTACTGCTGGCCACCAGAATAAACTTCTGGCAAGGGATTTCATCTTCACTATTCCCCAGTGGTGTTCATGCAGTTCAGAAATCAACTGGTCCCTTAATTTCTTAGGAACAACCACTCGTAACCCCCACAGCAGACAATCGTCTTCAACAGTAAGCTCAAATCGTCTCTGGAAATATGGCTTCAGCCACTCATCCTGTACATGTTTAGGCCAGCCAGTTAACACCAACTGTTTTACCACCTTTAGTACGGAATCTTTTTCTGTTTCTTTTGCTATCTCCCTTGCCGTGATAGGTAACTCATCAAGGTAAGATACTCTGTAAATTGGGTTTGACGCCACATCCACTCTTGGTTTCATCGGTAGCCTGGATAAAGCATCTGCATTACTGTGTTGCTCAGATCTTTTGTACTGAATCTCATACTTGTATGCAGCTAGAATCAGAGCCCACCTTTGCAATCTAGCAGCAGCTAGAGTAGGTACACCTGTTTTTGGTCCCAAGATTTTTAACAATGGTTTGTGGTCCGTCGTCAAAATGAATTTCCTTCCATAAAGGTAGTCATGAAACTTCATAACGCCAAACACTAAACCAAGTGCTTCTTTTTCAATCTGAGAGTAATTTTGTTCGGTCTTAGTTAAAGTTCTTGATGCAAATGCAATCGGTCTTTCGCTTCCATCTTTCATTTGGTGACTGATTACAGCACCAACTCCATAAGGAGACGCATCGCATGCTAAGATAATTGGTAACTCGGCATCAAAATGTACCAAGATTTTGTCAGATTGAAGAGCCTTCTTTGCATTCTCAAAGGCATTTTGACAACTTTCTGACCAAATCCACTCTGCATCTTTGTGCAGCAATGCCGTCATTGGCTGGATCAGAGTCGATAAGTTTGGTATAAACTTCCCGTAGTAGTTTAACAGAGCCAAGAATGACCTAAGTTCAGTTACATTACTGGGAACTGGGGCCCTCTGAATGGCAGTTGTCTTTTCTTTCATAGGATGAATGCCGGTGGAATCAATGACATGTCCTAAATATGAAACACTGTCTTGCAGGAACTCACATTTTTCTCGCTTTACCCTGAGGTTGTAGCTTTCGAGTCTCTTAAGGACTTCTTTTAAGTTAGTCAGGTGGGTTTCTGCATCTTTACCAGTTATCAAAATATCATCCAGATAGCAGATTACTCCATCCATACCCTGAAGTACTTGATCCATTATTTTCTGGAAAATTGCAGGAGCACTTGCAACACCATAAGGTAACCGGTTGTATTGATACAGCCCTTTGTGAGTGTTTATGGTCAGGTAACACCTAGAGCTTTCCTCTAACTGGACTTGCTGGTAAGCCTGGGATAAGTCTAGTTTGGTAAATTTCTGACCTCCTGCTAATTTTGCAAACAGATCTTGTGTTTTTGGGAGTGGATACTGATCCACGTTTAACCATGGATTTATGGTGACCTTGTAGTCTCCACATAATCTCACACTGTCATCCTTCTTAGGTATACACACTATTGGGGCAGCCCACTCACTGTAATTAATGGGTGAAATAACTCCTTCTGCCTCCAATTTAGTCAGTTCCCTTTCCACAGCTTCTTTTAATGCGTAAGGAACATTTCTGGGTTTATGGAACTTGGGCACCGCTTCTGGAGCAACGTGTAGCTTAGCTTTAATACCCTTCAATTTGCCTAGCTCAGGGTTGAACACCGATGCATACTGAGCACAAACATCTTCCACTGTTTCTGGAGCCACTCTATTAACCTGTGACCAGTCTAGCTTCAACTGGCTAATCCAGTCTCTACCCATCAAAGCAGGACCTCTTCCTTTTACTACAAGTAGTTCTAGTTTTTTTGTGGTTTCATGACACTTTACTTTGGCCACAAATTTACCCATCAGCTGTAATGACTCTTGGCTGTACGTCTTAAGTACGCAATTTGCTGGACTAAGTTTGACTGATTTAAATCTGCGCTTATACAAATTTTCAGATATTACTGACACTGCAGCACCAGTGTCTAATTCCATCTTCACTCTGGAACCATTTACACTGACATACACATAATAAGGTTTTACAACATCACCATTACCTGTGTTCATTTCAAACAGACCAAAATCCGGACTGTCTAATGTCAGATCTGGAACAGTGTCAAAGTTCAGGGCAGCTTCCATCCCGCACTGAACCACCTTCTCACTGGCTGCTCCATCTTCTCTGACTTGCTGTGACAGAAATTGGGTGTCGCCTGGATCCCCCTTAA
>NW_015152056.1:0-3374 GCF_000732505.1 Cyprinodon variegatus | reverse complement strand
TTTACCCTTAATTTGAATGACCTATTAATTAGCAATAACTTCTTCCTTGGTATTTAATATATTCATAAACTTGTGGTTAAATTGCACAACATAGGTCTGACTTTATTTCATAAATAAAAACAACACAAAAGTGACCTCTGCACTTAAATTAGTTCACATAAAGCCAGATATAAAAATTACTACATACAGCACATTTAACTATTAAAAAAATGATTACAGTTTTTAATATGGAATACAATTATATAACAACTATAAAAAAAATAAACTATCAAACAGTTTTAACATCTGCGTAGACCATCTCCTCCTGCGCTGGTTTTAGATTCCCCCTTCTTGCTTTTTTAGCCTTGTTCATGTTGAACTTTGGTGCTGAATAAACCAAAGTGTCCTCTTCCCTCTAAAATAAAAGGAAATTATATGCTAATTTTAATAAAATAGAAAAGTAAAATATTTTCAACCTTACCTGCTGACTTTTGTTATCACCAATGCCTGGGACATGGTCTATTTACAGAGGGAAAAAATGACATATTAAAGTCTCAAACCAATAAATAAAATGATTTGGACAAGTAAGAATATTGCATTACCTTTGCAACAGCCACAGGTTTTCTTCTTAATTTTGTAAATAAGACAAGATATGACAGCAAAACTTATCCCCAAAGCCGAGATTAATGAAGAAAGAACTATATTGGACAAATCTTCAACATTTGCAGCTAGAGAAAAATAAAAAATAAAAAAAATCAGAAAAGTTTATTTTATAAATTATAGTTCACTAACCTTTCAATCATAATTGTTGTTTGCAAAAATATGTTGAATACCCTTCATTTTTGCTCCATTTCCAAATAATATCTGACCACATGCAGCCACAGCACAGTAAAAGGTCCCAGCATCAGAGATATCAGAAAAGTTGTAGAAACATGTCTGTGCAGAGGGAACCCCAGGACTCCTCTCACATTCAGCTTTACTGATTTCTTGTAGATAAAGAAAATTAGGATGAGAATCATCTGATCCAGCTCTGAACCAGTACACCCTGTTATCAGCTGGACATGTTGACCACTCTGATTTGGAGAGAACCGAACACTGTAAAGTCCCTGGGTTTTCTGGATGAACTGTTGCAGATGGCTGCTTCTGAAGCACAACATTTACATCTGATTCCTCTCCTGAAAAACAAAATAAAAAAACAAATAGGATTTTCCACTTACAAACAGCAAAAATGTATACTTATTGTATACTTATGAGGAATAATATACTGTTATTAAACATTTAATACTTTTACCTTTAATTTTAACAAATGTTCCACTGATAAATATGAAATCCAGTTGTCTGACTTTAATACAATAGTAAAGTCCAGTATCATTTTGCTGCGCCTCATTTATATNCATGAGCCTTGAAAGCTTTCTGTGAAAATTGCTGTGCGCTGTCCTTAGTTACCTCAAAAGAGAGTGCCATTTCTACAGCCAGCGGCAGAGTCAAGTCTTTAGTGTGCGCGGTACTGAGCAGTCGATCTCTTAATTCACTACTCTTTACGCCACAGACGAATCTATCACGCAGCGCTTCATCTAAGAAAGTCCCAAATTTACATGTAGCTGCTAGCTTTCGTAAACTAGCAACGTACTCACTGATGGTTTCGTTATCCTTTTGGTTTCTTCCGTGAAACTTGCACCTTTCTGCAATAAAGTTAGTCTTTGGTACGTAGTGCTTCTGCAGCAATTCTACCAACTCTTCGTAGCTTTTCTCTGACGGTTTATCAGGCACACACAGATCCATCAGCAAGCTATGGGATCTTTTCCCCACCACCGTGAGAAACACCGACTTAGTTTTCTCCTCTTTAGTGTCCAGGTCATTTGCAGCAAAATACTGCTCGAGACGCTCGCGGTAGTTGTCGAAACTTTCCTCACTTTCCTCGAAGTGAAAATCTTCTGGCTTTCCAAACGCCATCCTTTTAGCTCCGGTTCTGCGGTTCCTTTTTCACCCAAAACGCTCAGCTTTCTGTCCCGTGTTGCCTCTATGGAGCCGCGCCGTCTGCGGACTCGGTGCCTTCCAACTTGAAACATCCCATCCTCGTCGCCAAAATTCTGTTGTGTATGAAACACCGGGTCAAAATGAAAATAAATATTCAAGTAGATAACTGGAAGTTAGCACATAGCAACATTTATTATCAACAGGGAACTTTCTTCTTCTCCTAAAAGCACAGCTCACCACTCTGTAGTGCACTGTCAGAGCGCCCCCCACTGGCGAACTGTTATATTTGCCTTAACTTTAGATTCACAATAACAGACAGCCTCCAACACACACAGGAGCATACTTAAACCAAAAGTGTCTTAACACATCAAACCCGGTGGTTCATTAATTTCGGTGTCTGGAACACCACAGCTCCTCCCCTGTAAAATCAATACTTCTCAAACAATAACATTTTTTTTTTTTTTTACAATATAACTGAAAATCAAGAAACACCTTTCTGTTTTTAAACCCTCATTTAGAGTTGTAGTTTCAAGTTCAGTCTATCAGGAGGACGCCGGTTTCTCACTGGGCGTGTGTTACTTTCAACTGTAGATGATGGCAAGTCCATTGGTTGATGTCCAACAGTTTCTTCTTCCGTCGGTTGATCCACACCTTTGGGTGTATCAAAAACATCATCATTCCAAAAATTTCCAGTACAAGAGTCTGTTTGTGTCCACTGAGCTGGATTTCCATTTACTCCCAGCATCTGATTTACATGTTTTTTAACACACTTCCCATTCACTTCCACACTGTAGGTTACAGGACCCAGGATTTCTCTTATAACTCCATTCAACCACTTCTCCCCTCCCCTGTAATTCTTAACCAATACAGGTTGACCTACTGTGAAAACTCTAACACGTGGAAGAGGTGGTTCTGTTTTGTTTTGCATTCTCTGAGAAAACTGGGGTCTGATCAGTGACAATCTCGTTCGAACCGGTCTTTTTAGAAATAACTCCGCAGGAGTTTTTCCTGTAGTGGTATGGGGCGTGTTTCGGTACCCTAAAAGAAAATTTGCAACACAGTGCTCAAGCGACATACCACCTATGGCTCGATTCTTTGCTAGCGATTTCTTAAGGTTTTGAACTAAGCGCTCTGCTAATCCATTGCTGGCAGGGTGGTGCGCAGGTGACTTAATGTGCTGCACTCCATTTTTCTTTAGAAAGTACTCAAACTCTTGCGAAACAAACTGAGGACCGTTATCTGTAACAACTTCTTTCGGAAACCCGTAAGCAGCAAACAAATTTCTCAATGCTTCAATTGTTTTAAGAGAAGTAGTAGTATGCATAGGAATAATCTCTGGCCATCTAGCATAAGCATCCATAACTACCAGAAACATCTGCTTGTGGTCCTCTGCAAAGTCAAGATGGATTCTCTCCCAG
>NW_015152055.1:116297-119419 GCF_000732505.1 Cyprinodon variegatus | reverse complement strand
AGATTCATTTGCCTTTTATTTTTTTCTTTCTCCCCCAACAGCAAAATAAGACGTGGTGATAAATTCACAGACACCACCTTCATGAGTTCCCCACAATTTAAAGACGGGAAGAAGAAGAAGAGGAAGAAGACGGCGGCCGTGGCCTCTGCCGGGAAAAGCAACTAGTTTCTTTGTATTCTGCGCTGGTTTTAAACAATCCCCTGGTTCCTTGTAAATGTTTTACTTTTATTGGTCTTAGGATTTCAAGCTTTTTTTATTTATTTACTTCATTTTTGTACATTTGACATTGTGTTCGATGTGGGTGGTAAAAGCAGTTTGTTCCCCATTGAGCGTGACTGGAGACCAGCAGTGAATAGTTCAGTGCAGGCTGCTAACCGGTTACTTCCTGTGATGTTCAGCTGCTAAGGTTAAAGTAGCTAACCGTGTTTTAGGATTTGCCAAGTGAAGATCTCTAAGCTTCGCTTTCTGCCTCGTCAGCCATTTTTGTGACTAAGATCGTACCACGTTAGTTTAGGTCAAATTGTTGTTTTTTTTCCTATTAAAGTTGTTTATCAGGAGAAATCAGCCTCTGCTTACAGCTTCTTAGCACTTCTCTCTCTGTCCGTTGGCCATTTTCTGTTTATGATTATTAATTTTGAATTTTTGTGTTTTCTAATATTAATTTTCTTCAAATTTAAAACTTTATGTAGATTAACTCAGCCTTCAAAAAGCTCAGGAACATTCACATTGAATGAAGTGTTTTTATTTTGGCCTTAAATATGCTTACCCTTTCAAAGGGAGCAATCTGTACGGGATATCAGGGAGGAAACTTGGAAACAAAGTCCAGTTTTTTTTTTTTTATAACTTTTTTGTAATATTTAAATTTTATTAAGATCTTAGATGTGGTCAAGTTGTTCAATAGGATTAGTTCTCAGATCACTTATAGTTTCTTTGTGGTAATAGATTCAACCCTAAACCTCTGTTACTTATTGAAAGTTTGAGAGGAAATCAAGGAACTTCTGTTTTCTTTTTGTTGTTTTTTTAATAGAAGAAATGATCAAAATAGCTGTCCGTAATTTTCTGTTGCTTTTTTTAATGCTAAAGCTCTTTACAAGTGGTCTTAAATCTATAGCAGGTGCTTCTACGCATCAATACATCAGGTGGTTTCTTAAAGCTACAGGTTTTTAAAATTACTCTGAAAATTATATAGAAATATACAGATATTAGAAATTTTAATTTGTATTTTTTAATACTTAAGTACTTTTAGGTGTATGTACTTTTAAATACTTAAATAAAATATGAAATCTTCAGTACTTTACCTTGAGTAGATATTTGATCAAGTAACTTTAAAGATTAAGATTTTTATCAATACTTTTACTCAAGTACTACTGTTGGGTACTTCATCCATTACTGGTAAAGTGATATGTTATATAAATAAAACACTTGTACTTACTGAACAGGCAGATTTTTAACGATGAAGCTTGTAGTGGAAAATACAAGATGGATAATGAATATCTCAATTTTCCATAATCTATTCTGTAAGGAGCTGTTGGTAGAAAACCTTTAACAGCTCATTTTAGGAAACAAAAACATGGTTGCCTAACTCAATAATTTGCTAATGAATTAAAAGAGAAAGCTGGATCAGTGTTTCTTGAAGTTGAAACAGCATTTTTTGAGCACCAAACCTGCAAACGGCTCAGACCAACTCAGAAGCATGGAGGTGGAGGGATGATGGTTTGAGTTTGTGTTTCAACAACATATCCTTGGCTCCGTTCCTCTGCATAAAGTCTGACTTTATGATGCCAAAATTCATACACAGCTATGACAAAAACAGAGTTTAATATATTTAAAATCATATAAAGAATTTCCTTTAGCCTATGGCTGCTTAATTAAAAATTTCCTCCCACTGTTGTTTACGTAGCCAATTGGGTCTGAATGAGCTCATAATTGCATCACTGTCTGAGCTGTTTGTTTTTTCTAAATTAGCAGAAAAAAGTTATCTAAAAAGTTAAATTTGGGACATTCGTGCTGGTGGTCCATCGGATGTGGGAATGGCACAGTGGTAGAGCATTCACTACTGATGCTACATTCACACTGCACGCACTTCGAGTAGCAGGAGTAGCTGGTTTACATGCAAAGTCTATGGTTGACGTGCATCAAAAGGTCCTGCAGCGCGTCTGGACTAGCAGGAGCAGCGCATCTTAACGCATCTGACCAGCGCCTCATGAGCTTCTAAGCATCCGAGATTTGTGACGCGCTTAAAAAGCAGCAGACGCTGGAGTTTGAAAAATGTAACTTTTGCTGCTGAACGCACCACATCAACCAATCAGACAAGCTGATCTAGGAGCTGGCAGGGAGTCAGACACAGCACTGCTGATGCAGAGCGCTATGATCACTCCTCTGAAACAGTTTATTAACGCTTAAATTAACTTCAAATGTCGAAACCTGCTGGCAAAATATGTTCGCTTTTATTATTCTGCTGCCTGCAGTTTGTAGCACATACTGGAAAAACGCTAATGCTATGTTCACACCGGACGCAGCAGGCGCGACAGAAGCAGCGAGTTTACATGCAAAGTCAATCGTTGACACGCGTCAAGACACAGCAAAAGGTCCCGCGGCGCGTTTTGAGCAGCAGGTGCAGCGCATCTGAGTAGCTGAAGCAGCTCGTCGGGCCCATTTAAGCATATGACACGCGTGACCCGCTGCAAACGCACTGCTGCTTGAGATGGAAAAATTTAACTTTTGCTGCTCGCCACGTCAACCAATCAGAGAAGCTGATCTGGGAGCTGGCAGGGAGACAGACACATCGCTGATGACACAGAGGGCTGTGATCGCTCCTCTGAAACAGTTTATTGATGCATAAATTAACTTAAAATGCAGAAATCTGCCGGCAGAATATGTTCACTATTATTATCCTGGTGCCTGCAGTTTAGATTATATAGAATAAAAACACCTACCAGCCGCCGCGGTGAACCGCGAGGAGGCGACCCGGCCAGAGGCTGCTGTTGAAGGGATTCCTACTGACAGCGCACCGCCGGTCTGAGCGGCTTCGACAGAAATAATATTAGAAGGCAGGATGGTAATCTGGATGAACTGACTGCAATGATTAAGTTTTCAGGTGGATTTTCTCACTTAAAAACATA
>NW_015152055.1:113949-115314 GCF_000732505.1 Cyprinodon variegatus | reverse complement strand
TGCAATGCAGCAATTGAGTTGGTTCCTTCCTGCTATCATTGCAACCCCAAACCCCTTACAGGAGAGCAGAAGACCTCACCTATTCAGCCAGGCAAACAATTCCCTTTAACAACCCCCCTTTCAGAGACATAGACAGGTATGGGGCATCGCAGGCTAACAAAAGAAGCCAAATGACCCCCAATCAAAAGGGGGGGACCCGTTCTTCTGTTTCTATTTGCATGTTTTCTGAAGAAAAGCAAGGCTTTGTTGGGCTGCTGGATAAAACCTGGAACTCAACACTATTTCTGACATTTTCAATTGAAAAAGCTTCCTGGATGGAAGAGAAACGTCTCAAACTTGGAAACAAAGTCCAGTTGATTGTTTTTTTTTTTTTTTTTTTACTTTTTTGGAACTTTACTAGTCTGCATTGTGATTAAGACTCAACTGGATCACATCAGTTCTACTGCTGGGATAAATGTGCAGTTTTACTATGTCTCCTAGGTATCTGTGTTCTGTGCTTATAGTGTCTGTGTCCTAATTTTAATGCCTATTCCCATTTTACTGTCTGGAGGAAAGTGACTTAAACATTTATTTTAAGAAATGGAGGCAAAACAGCTGAAGAGAGATGTTGAAATACTCCTCTAAGTTATAACTTCATATTTTAGGAGGCAAAAATGACCAGAATCTTTCTCAATCCTAACAGCAGTAATAATATAGGTCAGAAGATGCGACAAAATTCCTTTGATCCAACTGGGTGAGGAAGCTCAACAATTCTTGATGACCTGGTAATATTCCTGTATGCAGACATTTGTTGCTCCTCTTAAAACAATTTTCAATGATTAACTACAACAGGTTCTATTTTTATCACTGCAGGCTCACTATTATCTTGCCATGGGTGTAGGCCTTTGGTGGGTAAACAGAGACGAAAGTCCGGATGAGCTATTAGAAAAAAAACATGTAATCACGTATCAACTTTTCATTAAGTATTGGTAGCTAAGCATGAATGCAACTGGTTTAGAAGCAGAATTTAAATCATTTATTCATGAATATCCCCTACTATAAGAGGTCCACCTAGCCTTTGATCCGTGTGTAGATTCTGGTTTTTGGCTTGTGTGGTTTTCTGTTAAGGGTTTCCTCTTATTTGAATGTGTTCTGGAGGAGGTTTACGTCAAAAGAGAAGGAAGATTCCTTTCAAAATATCTCCATATGGACTCTCCTGGGGGAGAATAAGACAAGCATAGAAAATACTAAAAAAAAAAAATGGATTTCATGCTATTGATTTCTTTCTTTCTTTCTATCTATCTATCTATCTATCTATCTATCTATCTATCTATCTATCTATCTATCTATCTATCTATCTATCTATCTATCTATCTATCTATCTAT
>NW_015152055.1:111604-113529 GCF_000732505.1 Cyprinodon variegatus | reverse complement strand
ATTTAAATTTATAAAAATGTAAAGCATTTTCAAATGTTTATATTTAATTTTTATTTTTGGGTCATTAGGTTTTACACAGGAGTCGTATGGATTCAAAAGTTAACTAGGAATCCAGACAATAGGAAAGCGAAGGGGTATGATCAAATAAAACTCATGTATTCATAACCCCTTTTAGACAGAAACACTAAATTATACATACCATGTAATTATATATATCATTGTTGATAAATTTTTGCTTGCATGTGTTAAATTTGCAATTTACCTGGATTGTATTATTATTGCATTGAATGTGAAGAAATAAAAACCATGTCCCCTCTGACCACTTTTTAGTAAACTCTGAAATTACTTTCTCCTCCCCTTAAAGGTCATTATCAGATATTTGTTTTGCCATGTGCCATGATCATGGTTTTTGGACATTGGGAACCTGTGTCCATATTTCATCTTGACATGACCAGAGGAGAACACGCAGCTTTGGTGAATATCAGCTGGAGGACCTCCCCTGTGAGAAGGAGCTTTAACTCCCATCTCCAGCAGAGCTTTGAACACGTTCTGAGGGAGGGGGGGGGGGACATCGAGTCTGAGTGGACCATGTTCCGTGCCTCTATTGTTGAGGCAGCTAGTCGGAGCTGTGGCTTCATGGTTGTCGGTGCATGTCATGGCGGTAACCCTCGAACACGCTGGTGGACACCAGCGGCAAGGGAAGCTGTCAAGCTAAAGAAGAAGTCCTATCAGGCTTTTTTGACCTGTGGGGTTCCAGAAGTAGCTGATGTGCAGCTGGCTCAGCTGGTCTCTGAGGCAAAAACTCGGGCGTGGGAAGAGTTCTGAGAGGCCATGGAGAAAGACTTCCATACGGCTTCGAAGCGACTCTGGTCCAGAGTCTGGTGTCTCAGGAGGGGGAAGCAGTGCCAACACTATTTATAGTGGGGGTGGTGTGTTGCTGACCTCGACTCGGGACGTCCTATATCGGTGGGCGGAGAACTTCAAAGACCTCCTTAATCCCACCAACATGTCTTGCATTGAGGAAGCAGAGCCTGGGGGCTCCGGCTCGGGTTCTCCCATCTCTGTTGCTGAAGTTACTGAGGTGGTTAAAAAGCTCCTCGGTGGCAAAGCTCCAGGGGTGAATGAGATTCGCCCTGAGCACCTTAATGTTCTGGATGTTGTGGGGCTGTGTTGGTTAACGTGTTCCTATCCTCATCTATGGTCATGGGTTTCATGGGCTTTGGGTCAAGAACAAGATCCCGGATACAAGCTGCTGAAATGAGTTTTCTCCATAGTGTGTCTGGCCTTAGGGGGAGGAGCTCAGTCATCCAGGGAGGACTCTGCTGCTCCTCCACATCGAGAGGAACCAGCTGAGGTGGCTCGGGCATCTGATCAGGATGCCTCCTGGACGTCTCCCTGGTGAGGTGTCCCAGGCACGTCCCACTGGGAGGAGGCCCAGGAGGAGACCCAGGACACGCTGGAGGGACTATGTTTTTCGGCTGGCCTGGGAGCGCCTTAGGATTCCCCCCGGAGGAGCTGGATCAAGTGGCTGGGGAGAGGGACGTCTGTGTCATGATAGGTTCTCAGAGAGAAGCCCAAATATGCAGAACTAGGGGTGTAAATAATAATCGTTTTGTATCGATGCATCGATCCAAAAGCCGACGATCCGATGCATCGATACGTCTGCAAGATAATCGATTCATGTTTTTTTTTTCCTCCGGTCTTTTTTTATCCATTTGCTCCTGGGCGTAATTCTCCTCCCGTGCTGCGGTGGCGCTAAACCTATTTTGCCCTCCTACCGCGCTTCCTGGTTATACTCTTACAGCAGTGTGTTGCAGTGAGCTTGATGCAGTCATTTTTGATTTATGCGCAATATTGAAGCGTGGTCTGCGCTACACACTGTGGGTCTAGATACGGCTGAGGCGGCGAGGAAGTCGGGGCAAATT